>NC_027752.1:25410718-25440403 GCF_000695525.1 Brassica oleracea var. oleracea
ATCCGAACGGTTCCTATATTTTTATATCCGAAATAACCGAACCGAACCGGAACCGAACTAAGAACCGAACGGGTACCCGAATATATAAAAATATTAATTATATATACATATAACATCACTAAATATATATTTTTAATTTAAAATTCTATTAAAGTATTTGAAAATAGTTGAGGATAACTAAATTATTATAATGTATCCAAACTACCCGAAAGTATCCGAAACTATCCGGATAGTTTTATCCAAAATATCCAAAGTAATCCGAAATATCCAAATTTTTTTATCTAAATCATCCTAATTATTTGATATTTTACCTTAAATAACCAATATTTTATCCAAATTATCCGAACTACCCGAACTATCCGAACCCGAGCCGGATCCAAATGAGAACCGAACATTTTCCGGATATTTTCCGGATATTTTCCGGTTCCTACATTTACTATCCGAACCGAACCGAACCCGAAACTATCCGAACCGAACCGAACCGAAAATAGGTCAAATACTAAATGGATCCTCTAACCCCTATCCGAACTACCCAAAACCCGAAATACCCGAACCGAACCGAACCGATACCCAAAATGCCCAGGGCTACCACAAATTATGGAAGATCTTTCTCTTAGAAGTGGTGTGGCACTTACTCGCTCCGAGTTCCTAAGATGAACATATACACATATTCAGTGGCACAACGTTCACATGCACGACCACCCTTAAATGTGCCTGATAATGCACATTTTAAAAGTTATAATAAGCCGAAAGCAAAACATGGAATAAAAACCTGCCGAGGTTGTAAAATCAATAGCAGTCTCATTTTATACCAAAAGCTGCAAACACCTGCCACTGGATGGATGCCCTGAGGAAGAATCACCTTCTGATCTTCTTGTGCGACAAAATCAACTCCAGTTTTGTCTATGCTTTGTATACTGCCTTCTACTAAAGAGTTCTATCCTTGCATAGAAAGAAAGGTGCAATCAAATTACTTACAGTCACTAGACTCATTTCTTTCACAAAATGATTGCCCCCTTACTATCCACATACAATCAAATAATTTAGATAAAAGAAGTGTTCTAACTACAAAAGAACTACGGAAGCAAGGAAACAAGCTAAGAACAGCTCTAGACTGATGAGTCAATATTCAAAGAACTCAACTTTTACAAATGATTTCGTGAATCTAATATTTCCATAAAACAAAATTGATTATAGTTTTACCTGTCTTCTGCTTTCAATCTTAGAACTTTAGCCCATATGCCAAAGCTCAAGAGCCTTGAACACGAACCATTCGACCCTATAATCAACACAAAAAGAAGCTTAGTATCATCATGTCACGCAACAACAAGTAACAATTAGCATCACGGCCTCTTACTTAGAACTCTAATATGATAGAATTACAGTTAATTAGCTCAAGTACTAACTGATTAATCTTCATCTGATTCTGATTGGATTGTTGCACAGATTCATAGAGAATAATAACTACATGAGAGAGGGAGAATGCGTGCCTTGCGCGCCATCGGAGAAGAATCGAGGGAGGCCACAGCGAGTCTGATTCCGGAGGTCCAAATCCGAAGAAGCAGACGCGAACCTCTCGAAGCTTGAAGACAGAAGCCATGAGGGTACAAGACTCAGCATATCGAAAAACGATGGCCGAAGCTTCGATTCGGTTTACTAGGGTGCTATTCGTTTGCTCACCCAGGTGATCCATCTGTGTGAAGATGCAAATCAATATTCGTTTTGTACATCATAATGCTACATCCAGATGGATCACCCAGCTGAATTTTTAAAAACTCATCTCAAATTCTCATCCAAACGAAGGTGAGTCTTGATGGTGCATCTAGATGCAGGATGCAAATGCATCTAGTTCAGTCCAAAATGATAAAACAACCTTTTAAAATCAAAATATTATTTTCAAACCAAAAATTCTATTTTTTTGCATATACATTTTTCCGCCATAAACAAAAATGCATTTTTCCGCCAAAACTTAAAAACAAATTTCCCCGCCAAAACCGCAAAAATGCGTTTTTCCACAAAAAAAGTAAAAACGCATTTTTTCATTAAAACACACTTTTCGGCCAAACCAGTAAAACCGCAATTTTCGACCAAAACGGTAAAAACACACTGTCCCGTCAAAACCGTAAAAACGCATTTTTCCGCCAAAAACGCAAAACCGCAAATACGCATTTTCCTGCCAAAACCGGAAAAATTCATTTTTCCGCCAAAACCGCAAAAAATACATTTTTCCGCCAAAACCGTAAAAAACGCATTTCTCTGCCAAAACCGAAAAAACGCATTTTCCCACCAAAACCGCCAAAAATTCATTTTCTCGCCAAAACCGAGAAACAGTTTTCCGCCAAAACCGCAAAACGCATTTCTCTGCCAAAACCGCAAAAACACATTTTTCCGTCAAGCCCGCAAAAACGCATTTTCCCGTCAAACCCGCAAAAAACGCATTTTCCCTTCAAACCCACAAAACACACTTTTTCGTCAAAAATACATTTTCCTCCAAAACTCCAAAAACACACTTTTCCCGCCAAAACCGCAATAACGTATTTTCCGCCAAACCCGGAAAAACGTATTTTTCCGCAAAAACCACAAAAATGCACTTTTTCGTCAAAAACACATTTTTCCTCAAAAACCGCAAAAATATTTTCGCCAATACCGTAAAAATGCTATTTTCCGCCGAAACGTAAAAATATATATTTTAGTCATTTTATTAACAAATCCACCTAGATGCAGATGCAAGTTAAAAATGAAAAGCAAACGAACATAGTTGCATTAAGATGATTCATCTGGATGCATAAACGAAATGAAGAAACGAACAACATCCAGATGGAGCATCTGAATAAGACACCCAGATGTACCATGTGGATAAAGATGTATAAACGAACGGGGCCTAGATATTGATCAGATCCGGTTATATTCCGGTTAAAGCGTATTTCAAGGGATTTTGAATATTTTTCAAATGAGAGAAACGGTCATGAAGCGAAAATATCCCAAACCATGGTTAGCAGTTATCCAATATAATCATCCCACGTGTGATACACGAGCCGTTACCCTAAAGATGGATGGTTTGGCTTATAAAACAAACAAGAACATGGGTGTAGACGATTAAACCACCAGATCTAGATTTATATATCGAGGAGAGCGTCTTCCCCTACGAATCTAGCAATTTCTTTCTCAGATCTGAAACGAAAATGAGGGAGTGCATCTCGATCCACATCGGTCAAGCAGGTCGGAAATGCTTGTTGGGAGCTTTACTGCCTTGAACACGGCATTCAGGTTCGTATAGATCTGTGTGTCTTAGATCAGATCTGATGTATTCTTTCAACACCTGCTTCCCACGTGCTGTCTTTGTCGACCTTGAGCCCACAGTGATCGACGAGGTCAGGACCGTATAATAAACTGAACAGCTCATCAGCGGTAAAGAAGACGCAGCTAACAACTTCGCCCGTGGGCATTACACCAGTAAAATTTACTAATCCCTTATATCATCCCATCATCAACTCTACTGTATAATAAACTGATAAATCATCCTTCAGTTGGGAAGGAAATTGTTGATCTATGCTTGGACCGTATCAGAAAGCTTGCTGGTCTCCAAGGATTCCTTGTCTTCAATGCCGTTGGAGGAGGAACTGGATCTGCTCTTGGATCACTTCTCCTCGAGAGGCTCTCTGTCGACTATGGGAAAAAGTCCAAGCTCTGTTTGCCCATCTCCACCTCTGTCGTTGAGCCTTACAACACTGATGTCTCTATCCTCCTCCACAATGAAGCTATCTACGACATCTGCAGGCGTTCCCTTAACATTCACCAACCTCAACCGTCTCGTCTCTCAGGTATCAAATCTTGGAAGTTGCTTCTTTACTCATGTGTTTTTGTTTCAGGTTATCTCTTCCTTGACTGCTTCTCTAAGGTTCGATGGTGCCCTGAACGTGGATGTCACTGAGTTCCAGACCAACTTGGTTCCATACCCAAGAATCCACTTCATGCTTTCATCCTATGCCCCAGTCATCTCTGTTGCTGAGATCACAAACAGTGCCTTCGAGCCAGCTTCCATGATGGCCAAGTGTGACCCACGTCACGGGAAATACATGGCTTGCTGTTTGATGTACCGTGGTGATGTTGTCCCCAAGGACGTCAACGCAGCTCTTGGAACCATCAAGACCAAGCGTACTACTGGATTCAAGTGCGGTATCAACTACCAGCCACCAACTGTTGTTCCAGGAGGTGATCTTGCTAAAGTGCAGAGAGCTGTGTCTATGATCTCCAACTCCACGAGTGTTGCTGAGGTCTTCTCGAGGATTGACCACAAGTTCGATCTCATGTACGCCAAGCGTGCGTTCGTTCACTGGTATGTGGGTGAGGGTATGGAGGAAGGAGAGTTCTCTGAGGATCTTGCAGCTCTTGAGAAGGATTATGAGGAGGTTGGTGCTGAAGGTGGCGATGATGAGGATGACGAAGGCCAGGAGTACTGAGAAGAACAAAGTTTCGAAGAGTTAAATTCTGTTATCCTTTGTGTTCGCGTGAATGGGTTCGAAACACTCTTGTGACGAGCCCTTTGTTTTCTTCAAACTACCTACCTATCCGGTTTCTTTCTGTTTGAATTTCTATTGTGGTACTCTATTTCGGTTTATATTCTCGTTTCATCTTAACTATCTTTTCAGTTATGTGGTTTAGGTTTAAAGAGAACTTGAACTTGGTAACGTGAAGTCAACTGAAATTGCCCAATCAAAAATCTTGGTTCAACTTAGGTTATCAGTTTTGAATTGTTATTTCTATCTAAATTATACTCCTATAAAGTAAAAATCAATTATCCAACAATCTATTTCAGACGAACCAAAGTTATTTAATAGATTGTAAAATCCAAGACAAATTCAGTGTTATTGGTTTTTTTATTTTAAAATCTATATTCAAATGCAATGCTATTGGTTATTTTGAAATCTAGTATTATTCAATAGCATATATTTATTTAAGGATTTGACTTAAAATTAGATTTGAGTGGATTTCTAAATTCTTGTAGCCTAAAAATACAAAGGATCAAATATTGAGTTTAACTCTGATATTTTGATTGGATTTATAATTTTTTTCCCAGTTTTTTACGTTAGGGCAAATTTGTAAATATTAGTGTTGGTTTGATTTTCTACAACAAACACGTACATGATACATATTTTATTTGTCAATATCTCAAATCTTGTTTATTTGGCAAATATATTCATCATTACCTTCTTCTTTCTTTACCCACAAAAAATTCTCACTCTCTTCAATACATAGTCGCCGGCGAAATTTCAATTTTTTTTAGCTTTGAACCCTCCTAACTATTACCTTGTCACCTTCTCATTACACTAACCATTGAACAATTTTTCCAGACCCATGCATTTTCTCTCATGAACTTGTACGGTCATTGCTTAAGTCTAGCTACAAATCCATTTGATTGATTTTTAACAATTCACCTATTTTGATTTTGAAATGCATGCAGCGTATTCTTAATCCACTTGTTTGATTTAAAAATCATGGATTTATCAAAGATTTCGAAAATTTGTAAATCCATTAAAATATTAGAACCAATAACCCCTACTAAGTTTTAATGAGAAATATTGATTGTTACGCGGAACTTGCAAAAATGAACTATTTTAATATCAAACTTCGGTTCAACAGATTTTTTTTTTTTTTTTTGATAATCCAGGTAATCCAGAAATCCGGAGGAAACCCGACAAGTGCCTAAGTACACCTCCACAGAAGGCATTCTGGAGAACCGTTTTTTTCACTCCATTTTAATCAACAGTGGCCAGCGGTATTTGAACCCGAGTCCATATTGGGACCAAAGCTCTCTCAAGACTACTGGGCCGTCCTCGCTTGGTTCAGCAGAATTTTGTACAAACCAAACTAACAGAAACCGAATAAACCTATCTAATTCTAACCCAAGTGAAGGTTTCGACACTTTTCTACCTTTTTTGTTGAAGATGCAAGAAATAGAGAAGCAACATTTTTCTACAACCGTAAGATAACAGAACAAAAGGAGTAAATATATATTTAGTGCAACAGTAACTAATACTTGCTTAGAGGAGAAAATAAGGCGTTGTTAATGCTAATTTAGACAAGAATCGAACCTTGATATCCTCTCATCCTCCAACAGAGCATAAGGATCAATGTAGGGTGGTGGTGAAACCGGACTTCTGCTTCCATCATGAACCCGAAGTCTGCTCCAAATTACTTACATTTCTCAATCAAAAACAAAACAACAACACAGCCCAATCATAGAAAAACCTTATAAACAAAATAAAACTCAACAACTCATTCCATACTCATTTTGAAACACTTATGGCGACACAATGTATGAGAAGAATACTAATAAGCATAAAAGTATATATAATTAATAGAAATCGGATCTTTGACTAGTTAAATGTTTGGGAGAGTTACGAAAGCCCAAATCCGAATTGAAAAGAAATGATAAAATAAAAAACGATGTTAAGAAAATAGACGAATTGAAAGATGGTATGTTGAAAAACGCTTTCGAAAACATGACTGTTGAATGTAGATAAATTTATTTTATTAACACTTTATATTAGCTCCGCAAGTGCGACAAATCTTATACAAATAAAAGTCCCATATAAAACCACAAAATAGTTACGCGGTCCCTACGAATTACATACCTACGAAACAGTCTCAACTAATAAACTCTAAAGGATTTTTTGGTGTTGGTGTCTTGATGTAAAAGATCGAAGAAGAATGAAAAGAGAATGATATTTAATGAGATGACGAAAATGACTCGCAACAATTGCAGAGCACATTAGGAGGGATTCGGGATTCTGCGGAGATCGCAGGAAGTTGAAGTTACAATAACTTATTTCCCAAAATATTCTAACTTTTTTTTTTCTGTTTAAATATCTTGGTGAAACGATAAACTGCTTGATGTTTTTACTGTAAGATAAAGTATTTATTGTTTTATAAAGAATTACATTTTGTTTTTAGAAAGGAAATATGCCAAAATAGAGATTTTTTTTTAATTACTAATGCTATGAATTTTATGGAAATCTCCTTTAAAAGTTTTTTTCGTGAAAAATGCATATTTCGATAAATTCATATAATTCATAAAATAACTTGGGAGGTAACTGGTGAGAAATGATTATTCCAAATGCAAAAAGGAAGAAAAATGTATGAGAATGTAGCATGCACATTTATTCAACCACGCTACTACACTTGATAAAATTATATAAGACATGACTAGGGACCGAGCACATTTCTTTTTTCGCTTCAAAATACTTTGATTGAAACATGCAAAAGATACAAAAACGACGTTGATATCCCCGAAGCTAAGCCGGCCCCGGAGAAACGTAGGGAAGTGGAACAACATAAACAAAAATGAAACTTCCAAATCGACCAAACATATTATTTACATACAAAAAGACCATAGTTTATCATCGAATTAAATCCAAAAAATGCAACTTAGTTGAATTTTACAAAGCCTATTTACAATAAACAGAACAGATTGATCCTTCTCACCAGAAAGGGCACCACCTGCAAACAAAAACAAGAAAATTTGTTCACATTTTTGCATCGATCCATTGGAAATGACTTAACATATCTCACAAACCAAACTTATGCCAGTGAAAATAGATGAGCACAACAGTGGAGAAGAACATACCCAACATAATTTTGACAGAGATTTTCATGGGAAGTGGCTTGATCAATTAGCTTTTGAACCTGAACTTTCACAGACAAACCATGTTCGACTTCATGAGAATCTCCCCCGAGCAAGTTATTGTGATCAGCAATGGGATTGCTTGGAACCGCAGACGTAGAGAAATCACGGCCCGTAAGCTTATGACTCATACGAGCCATGACAACAACTGCACGCTCGTTCAATACCTCATTTGCATCTCCAAGCATATTCACAGCCTGAAACACAATCCAATACTCAAATCAAATCAACAGCAGAAATAATATTTGATGAAAACATGATAGCAAGAGAAAGATTTTAAAAAGAAACCTGAAGAATTTCCTTCTCTCGAGTACTCCTTTGAGGCTGAGGAAGGTCTACATCAGCGGGATCTTCATCTACTTCCTCAGGTTCAACATTAGCAGGACCATTGGGATTGTTGTTACCGAGTAGGGCTAGTTGAGGGACTTCATTGAAATTAAAAAGACGCCAATTGATTAAAGGATCGTGCACAAACGCCTCCATCATTGCCATTACACTGTCTTTGTTGGTTCTGAGAACTTGCATAACATTTTCGCATGTCGACCGGAAGTTTCCTTCGATGCCACTTACTTCCATTGCTTTGACAAGCATTCTTGTCAGACGGAACGGAACCTATCATAGTGTTGTTTAAGCCAATAAAGCTCTCTCCTCATATCGGCAAACAAGTATTATGAGGAAGACATTATAAGGTAATAATACCTTTTCAGGAAACTTCTCTCTATTCATAGACGCCTCAAAACAATCTCCGAAATCAATATGCAAGATTTTCCCACTGCAAAATTGAAACCATTGATAAAGAAACAGAACTAAAGCTGAATCTTTTAAGTAATGTTAACCCTTTGTTAATTTCTATGTACCTGTATCTATCTAGCATAAGGTTACTTGGGTGTCGATCACCTAACCCAAGAATATAACCAACCTGACACAAGAAGTAATGATAACATGAGTAAAACTCTACTTTGATGCTAGACAAGTGGTGAGCAAATGACGAAAGCAACCACATACCATACTCATAACGGCTAAACTTCTAGTATAGTTGGTTCTTCTCTCCAGCCATACCTCTGACGAGCGACTTTTTAACCAGAGAACCTACCAAGAAGGAGAAACAAAGCAATTTAGTATTCCAAATTAGTTACTTTAGCCAAGAGAAAACCACTAGAAATTAAAGAGATTGAGTACCCTGGACAGATCATTTCCCTCTGTGTTTTCTAGAGCGTACTCAAATACTTCAATCTTTGCTATGAGCGGTTGATTGTCGTAGTTTGGAGCAAAACTCAACATATGTTTGTGCTCTTGATTAAGAATGATCTGGAAATTCATAAAGGCATGTGTAAGAATCGACAGAAACTGCAGATAACTTCAAGATGAATAAAAGACAAACTTTTCGTGCATCTCTGTATTCTCGAATAAGATGGTGAAGGGTATCGCAGTTTGGAACCCATCCAATGAGTCCACTATTGGGAGATAATGGTATTACAGAATACCGTTGGATGGACAGATCTTTTTCTGCTGTTTTTCTGGAATTCTCGAGCAAAGTGTTCACCAAACCAAAAAGCTGGAACACAATAGAGCAAAGTGTTATCTTGTAGTTAACACAATACTGAACAACTGTTTTTTTTGTCTTTTTTTTAAAATCACCTGCATAACCCGCTCATCTTGCCTTAGATCTTCATGTCCCTTTAACAAAAAGGCATAGTCCTCACCGTCATTTCCGTGAATAGTCAATTTCCGTGGTCGTTGTTTAGATGTTATGACAAGAAGTTGACGAGAAAACGATGCTATCGTCACAACGGGGGCATCTATTTAAATGAAACCAAAGCAGTGATCTAAGCACCGAATCCTAGGTTAAAACCGTAAATCAGCTCAGACAAACTGTAGTTCAAAATGTTACCCGCACGGTATGTTCCAGGAACAGCTAGCTCCAAGTCACGACATAGCAGCAATTCAGGAGACACAGACTATCCAACATGTAACGTGATAGTTAGATTATAAAGTAAAAAAGAGAAGAGAGAACAACAAGAAATAGAGAATCTAATTACTTCCAAATCCAATGTCGTGAGACTGGCAAGCTGTTTGTCAATCCGTTTGAAAACGTGATAGTAAAGATCCCAAGCCTAATGAAGATGAACAATTGAAAAGAAAAACATGTCAATTTATGCCCCTTTCCTGAGATAAAGAGCAAGAACACATCTGAAATTTTGCTTTAAAACTTTCGTCACCTGTGTAAGTTCAGCATCTTTTCCAGTTCTCTTGTAATTGATACAACATTCATATGCCTCTAGTAGTTCGTGACGGTATGCCTGCATCAACAATACACTAGCTTCAGTTGCTGATACGAAAAATCATCATCCAGTTTGACATATAGCCTTTTACTGAAATATATGAAAACAAATACTCCACACCGTAATCCTCAAATTCTCTCATGGTCAGCTAGTTGATTTAAATTCTTAAAACTTCAAATGACCACAGGTTACATGGCAAAAACAAAACTAGATGCTGCAATGCTGTACAGTTCTGTGCTAGAGAAAAGTAAAATCAAGGATACCGTGGAGACACACAGCTAATGGCATGTACATGTAAGAAAAACACTATGTTATACCAAAGTTGGAAAACCAGGAATGAAAATGGACATACCTCTATAAATGCTCTCTCTTGTATGGTCACATTGTCCTTTCTTGCACCTTCTTCAAGCATCTCATGTAATGGCTCAAGTACTTTCAGCATTCCTTCAATGTTATGTTCTCCAAAATACAAGCGACTAGCTTCTTCTAGTGCTTCATGCCACATTTCATGCCAGAGTATAGCAACCCTGATAAGTTCATGTGATACAAGTTGTGCCTGTTTTTTTTTTTTTTTGTTGTTGTGGGGGTAAAGGAAAGGGGTCACCAATTAGCTCAGTTGAAAGAAAATGCTTTCAAAGATATAGACAAAGCTAAGCACAATAAGACGACTACTAGCCTGATCCACAAGGGCGCCACTGTGCTGGCGAACTTGATCAACCACCTCTTGAGCTGCAGCTCTCCGCAGATTGCTTATTGATTTACATGCAACGAGAAGGGGATACATAAGAGCCTGAAAACATTCAAGGAGAAATTATGAGTTCTGTGTTAGTATGACACTTCGTTAATAATAAAGAGATCAAACGTCTGCAATATCAAATTCAAAATGGTAGAGCAAAACTTATTCATATCTTCTTAAATTCGTAATACAGATGAAGATTTTAAAGTTCAGATTAATGGAAAACTACAAACCTGTGGGTGGTTTTCTCCTATGCGGATGAGAAGAGACTGTATCAGTTCCCTGACAGCACGGTTATTTGAATGTATCCTAGCAATTATTTGAGGCAACACAACAAGCCATGTGTCAATGCTGACATGACTGAATCCTCTCTTCAATGCTGTCTGGACATCAGCCGTAGCTCCATGGTTGAACCATAACGTGAGAAGACGCAGTATATCCTAAGGAAGAGACAGAAGGGAAAACTAATTCAACAAAAGCAACTTAGAACTTCAGGCAAACAAATGAAATAATTAAAAATGTCTCCTGATGTAGACATTTTTAGGACATAAGCCAACACTATATCCCGAATTTACATTCTTAAAAGAGACCATTTACTCTAGTCAATAATTCACTGTTGGCTAACGACGTTTTGCCCTTAAAATGTTTGTTAAAGTAGATTCAACACCAGAGTAAACGTCAGTCTGAAGCAAACAAAGCTTCGATCAAACTCCCTGAGAGCAATCACCTTTTTGCTACTTATTAGCATATTAGAGATTTCAAAGGGTAGGTTCATACAGAAACCATTAATGTTTTATCAGAAAAAAAGAGGAAAGACATTTCTTTTTTATATGCAAACAAAAGACAGAAAACAAGGAAAGACTAGTGTTGCAAAAAACTCCTAACTCAACAAATATCATAGATGGAACCTAATCTATGTGGCATAAAAAGGTGAAGAAAAGACACGGGTTTGGTACGTGAAACATGGAATCAATGAAAGCATGCACACTTAACCTGTAAACTATCATCAACTCCTTTGGCATTCGCTGCACATGCTATAGAATGGAAGTATCCAGTGACTGCAGCAGCAACAAACTGAGAAGCAATTTGACCTTTTGATATGTAATGAGACATCACTGCCGTATTGAATAACGCCCATGTGTGCCATGCCTTAGCCCATTTAGGAGCATAGATGGTAGATTTGCTAAAGGCATCAAGAATTTCTGAAAAAAGAGCATTAGATTGTCACCAGAATGTTATGGTCAGACCTAGTTTGACTACACTTACACAGTTAAAATTAACTAATATTCACCTTGAATAGACCCATCATTCAATCCGGGAGAAAGTGCCCACTGCCATGTTCCCAATTTGAGATTTACACGTGCAAGAAGTGGAACATTTGCTCCCTTGCTAGATACCATACTAGCCATCAAGTCAGACTGAGAATGTGGCACACTTGAGAGTTCCCTCGTCAGAATCTAAAAACATTCAGTTCACATTGAGAAGAAACATGGCCATTTAAATAAGAAAATGGGAAAATGTGAGAAAGAGAATCAATCCAGACAATTCAAGTAGCTAATAGAATATGACATACTTGCAGCTTGGCAAACGCCTCTTTGCGCTTGCGTTCCTCTCCAAGTGACCATTGGTATTTTAAATATCCAAGCATCACTTGTGGAGGTCCGTGATATTGCATGTCTTCTGGTGATACTTCTGGATCAAACTACAAAATTAGGATGTCATACGTTAGACAAAACAGAATCAAGCTGCCCTCACAGAAATATTTTATCAAAAGGCAAAAGGTCAATACCGGCAAGAGTTTGAGTAGAGTAGACTTTGCCTGGCTGATCCTCCCACTTTTTCGACAAAGCGAGGCAAACTTGAGCCAAGTTTCAACATCTTCTGTAGGAGGTAGCACAAGTGCTCGAACAGCCAAAAGTGATTGCCACACCTGAGCAGAGGATACAAAGTATTAAAAATAAGACTGTCATACGGAACAACTGAGATCACTTCACAAAAATGTCAATGAAATTCCTTGTTGCTTATGATGATACAGGTTTTTGACAAGAAGCTACTTTCTTTATAAATCAAAAGATAAAAAATAAGTAAAGCAAACCTTGATTTATTAAGAAAAACCTCAATCTGTTAATTTACTAAAGTCACCATACAGCAATATCTCATGCTTACAATACCATATGACTTGTCATTCATTTCAGTAGCTCAACTAACATGTAAACACAAGAAATATTGTACCTCTACATTACGCTTAGATCCCTGAATCCGCTGAGTCCACATACTACGAATGAGGGCTCTCCGTTCTTCAGCAATATTATTTCCCACAGGTAGCGTATAATATTCAATAACCTATTATCGATAGAACAGGAAGAAATACAAAGAAATAAGAAAGATTCATCATGTATTTGTTAATACTTTCTCCTGTTTTCCCTCCAACTCAGGGGGTTAGCGAGGCTCGCAAGGAGAATTGATTTTGAATGAATTGAGATCTGACCTCTTCTAGTTCTGACAGCTGCTGGACTCGAACCATATTGCTGTAAGCACGCTCGTAGCTCTCCAAAACCTGCAGAAGCGCAAATATAGACAAAATGGACAAAGACAGTTACAAGTTTTCAGTCCATGAGAGAAATACTCAAGAGAAACTAAGAAGGCAACCATTGTGATTACATGATGCTTTTACTGACGGGAACCAAACAATAACATGCACAAAATGTTGTCTAACAGAGCTCAACAGTGCAACTAAGATGTCGAGAATGTATCTTCCTACTTCCAACAGTCTCTGACGTACTCAAATAGTTTAATGTACATAATGCAAAAGGCTGAGACTCTAGTTACAAATATCCTTGCTGCTTTACTTCTAATCCCTTAATCACATCAAATGACTAACCGAAATTATAAACAAAATTTGGTAAGTAAATGCTACTAGATATGAAAACCTACCAGCGCTGCAAGTTCTGTCGCAAGACATTTTCTAGCTCTTTCAACATATTCCCGCGCCTCATCATACTAAAGACAAACAACAAGAGGAACACATACACATAAATAAGTGCGTCCGCAATAATTTTAAGAAAGCGTGCTATGAGTTAAAGCAAAAAAGCGTAGATTCAAGTGTACCTTCGCCCTCCGAACTAACAAAACAGCCCTGAAGAATGTGCCATTACTGCTTCCATCGCCACTAGAAGAAGGGCTTGCTAAACCCCTAAGCTTTGTTTCATCGCCATCATCTAACCGAGACACATATTCCGCCATTTGATCCCACTCTCCCATATTCCACGCAGCATTGGCAGCCTAGTATAGTTGCAAAAAGACATCCATTTAATTAATGTAACCGAAATTAGCATAAGCATTAATTACCAACCATTGGTGCCATTTCCAGACGTGCAGATGGCTCAGCTGGACTCCAGTACTCCTTGCAGAGATTATTTAGCTCTTCCCATCGTGCAAGTGCAGCGAGACATCTCATTTTTCCTACAGCATGGTCAAAAAGCTACAGATTCAGGACATTTCATTTAGGAAAGAAGAAGCACCACAAAAAATGTAGCTTTTGGGAAAAAATCCCCAAAATTAATAGAGAGAGAGCGGCCATCGGATTATAAATCTAAGGGAGATGAATTCTAGGAGGTGTAAGCCACTCGAGATACTGTTAAAATCTCAGAAAATCATAGAGGACAAATTCAGCCTTCATATGAATAGTAATAACATAGAAAAATATATATCCAGATAATGAATAAAACAAGCCATATGGATTCCATGTCTAGAACTAATGCACATAAAACAGATGCATGGACTTTTTTGTTCTGCCAACTAGAGTCTCAGAGCGAGAATATTATGAATTTAAGACCAATAATTCTTTAGGCGATACTAGCTGCTCAGACTCTGGCGATACATATCGACCCCCAAAAAAACTCACAATACCTTAGATTCCACTTCCACGAGAAATTATATGGAAATGGGAACACGGATCTTCCCAAAATAAGACTTGGTTACCTAATGTGGCTTCTAATACAAGATGGGGATTAGATGTTTGAGATGCTTTCAAAGTGTACGCCTTGAGTGCATCGTCCCATCGCTGCAGCTTCTCATACCTAGAAACAAACACTGTTACTAGTAACAAACAAATTCTGTCTGCGCGCCTATTACACACAACCGGAAATAAGTGCCCATTAAGAATGAGAAAAGTCATGTTACCATGATTCTTTTAATTGCACATCAAGATGTTGTTGAGCATAGGTCAGTATGCCGACAGCAGCCTATGACAACAAATCCCAAACGATCAACAATGACACATAGCAGAGATGAGGAAGTCGTAGAAGTAAGATAATGTACCTCATGCTGGTGTAGCTGATTATTTATGTGTATAAGTGCCTCAACAACCGCAACTGGGTTGGCATCCATCCTTCTGGACCGTGGACCCTCAAATTCCATCTCTTTATAGTGCAAAGCTTTGGCAAAAACACGGCACTGCAAAGTTGAAAATCGCACCATTACCAAGAAAAATAAGATGAATGCTTGATTCAAAAAGGACAGAAGTGGGGTATCTTAAGAAATACATGACGCAAACCTTTTCAGCCAGAGCCCCCAGGAGACGAATATCAATGGGAAGAGGCTTTTCATCATGTTCCATAAACTCTGCCTAAAAAGAGTACTGAGGAAATCAAGCTCATGTGACAGGACCAAGCAACAAGATCACACAGAGGTAGGTTTATTTTGACAGTGTTAATATTGGATAAAACATAATATATTCATCATGTTTCCAATAACGTTTACAGATTGTTTAGTTGATGGCTTTAGCAACGAAAAACGTGTTTCCAGTAGAAAGAATACAGGTGCAATCACTGAGGAAATGGTGACTTAAACAGATTTTTGTTTCCAGTCGAGCAAGACGTAGCTAACTCATTACTGAACACTATCTATTTGCCTATGCTTAAAACACTAGCATTCGATGAGCATAACCATAGTTAAAGGAAAGCATCCTTAATTTTTTCTAGCTTAACAAAGAACGTACCAAATTAAGTAGTGTCGCCAAAATCTCAGGAGGGATATTTGGAGATGAAAAAGCCATCTCCAAGCTCCTAACTAACTGCGTTTGGCTAGCTTCATTCAGCTGTGCCCAGCAACTGACAAAGCCAGCGGCAAACAATTCTCTCCCGACAAAAGGCTGAAATGTACAGTCGTTAAAATGCCATACCCTTATGAGAGATAAAAAGAAATAGAGTATAGATGAAGCACCTGCAACTGAGCAAGTTTTGCACAAGTTCTCAATGCTGGAGAGGGAGACTCTTTAAGTAATTCAATACTAAAATGTCTCATCCATTCTTCCCAGTCTTCCTTGGTACTGCGTTGCGAAGCTTCTCCAGCTGTCCGTAGTCTACCATCATTAACCTGTTCAACAGATCATCAAAAGCCATAAATAACAATTTAGTTCTTTCAAAACAAAGAAAGCCTAGAGAAACTTTACAAGAGGATAATGTTAGATTGAACGCATATAGAGTTTTATTAGTCTACATAAGCTGAAGGAATGTGTAAGTTGAGAAGAGCAAAAGAGGGGCATATTTTACAAAGTTATTGAAGCAAATGGCTCAGGTTGGCTCTCGAGTACCAAGACTGAACTTCAATGTATGTACGTTGTTATACACAGATAAGCTGCCTAGCATAGGCACCCAATAAGAAAAACGAAAAGAAACAAGCTGGTTAAAAGACCAGCCTTCTCACTAAGCAAATTCTACATAAGGCAATCATTCCCATGGGTTATTTCCTTCGTAATATTCTTATCAAATCACTATTCCATGAACTAGAAAACTGCCGACTAGAAAGTTGTACAATGTTACACTTGCATAATGAGCTCAACAATGAAACTTGATAACAAAATTTTAACACATCGAGGATATGTTCATATAATATGACACAACAAAGAGTACCTGATGGTTTTTGTCGTTTCCTTCTTCAAAAGGATCGATCTCATTCTCAATTACAGGATCCCTGATAACCTCGACTGGCAGTCGCCTACTTAACTGTTGAGTGGCTGTTGTAGCTACAATCAATGGTTCACGTCTCCGGGATCGAGCATAAATTTCCTCAAACTCTTTATGCTGTAAGAAAATTATACAGTTAAATTTTACAGACAAAAGTATATATAAAAGAAAAAAAATTGTATGCTGCAATGCAAGCTATAATACAAAATACGCGACAGACATATTTATAGTGCTATTATATGTAGATGATAGTAAGAAGAGCACCCGCAAGCGATGCTTCAACAAAAGCTTGTGAATTGATTCAATGAATATGGTGAAGTCCTCTCCAAGAGCATGAGCCAAACAGCATAGTGCATCGACAGCATCTTTCCGCAACTCATCATTCTTCCTGGATAACAACAAAGAGCCAAAGACCCGCATCAAAAAATTTAAACGAGAAGCTAAAACCATGAGTAAGAAAAGAGAAATATGAAACGTCAATCCCACCAAAAAGTATTCCATGATATAAGCAATTTTATAGTTACATCTGAAGACAGATGATAGATATTGATAATAAGTGTAAACAATGACAAACAACAGACAGTGATAATAATTAAACTATGTTCTGATAATGCCTTGCCAACTCTAGGATGGTATGAATGAACCCAGTCATTATAAAGAGAAACTCAAATAGTGACACGATGCATTGAAGAAAGACCTTACGAAAAAGTAAACATTACAATGTTTTCTAATTCAGACAATCAGCATACCAAGAAAGGTACAGATGTTGTCATAAAGATATATCACAATTGTTGGACTTTTAAGAAGACGAAACTCACCCATCTAATACTAGCTTCAAGTGATGCACAAGAGCGGAGATGTGACCAGTAACCTGAAGATATACCAATAATTAGAACAGGTATTAGAAGAAGCTTAACATGGAGTGGATCCGCAACATACAGAAATATAGTAATAAATAAATAAAAAATATACCAACCTGAACACACGGGATCACTCTTGTCAAAGTTTTGATGGCATCGCGTCTTATAGCTACAGGAGCATCTACTTTAAACAATCGAATAAGGGCAGGAAGGAGTAAATGCATGTGCTCATCAAGTGTACCTGCAAATATGGAATCTAAGGGTCAGCCAGCGGAGTGAATTCTGGCTAATAATTTCACTATTCAAAGATCCTATATATACAAAAAAGAGTTTGGATATCTCTCACTGATTACCAAAAAAGAAGATATCATACCGTGGAACCTAGTTACATTCCGGTTAGAAAATTAAATACGTTTATACAACTACAATTCGTGTGCCCTAGTAGTACAAAAAGAGTATGAGGATGTCAAAACAAGAAAAGTTTACTGACCGCCAAACACTTCGAGTGTGTGGAGAATATCAGGAACACAGATATAATCATTACACCGCTCCGCATCACCTAATACTTGGATGAAACATGGAAGGATGACTGGAAGATAAGTTCTGAATTCATCATTAAGTGCCAAGCAAAGATGTTCCAGTAGATGCAGAACCTGGTGATCAGCAAGAGAGACGAAGTACTCTCCATAAGATATATGCTCGGAAAGCAATAAGAAACATATCTCGGTCTAGGCTACATACAACTTACCGGAAGACCACGAGAGGGGCGTACGGGACCTGGCAAGGTGAAGGATGACCATAGTTCAGAGACTAGTGAGAGCAACTCTGGCAGATACTTTCGTATGTGCTGTAGACAGATAACGTAAGCTAGGAGTTTACACAAGTCAGTCGTACTTTGGCCATAACTACAAATTTTAATATGGATATACCTGGCGCACGATGGAAACAAGAGTCCCAAGACCCCATGTAATGAAGTCCTTTAAGTTCTCATCAGAAGTGCGGACAGTGTGAAAAAGCTCAGGTAAAACCTTAGAAAATTAGCAAAACTTCAGAGGATGCATATATTATGGCAGTGACTGAAATAGTAGTGACTGAAAAGCTGCTGGCGATATAATCTTTATATACCTTTGGCAAATAAGGCACGCATCCCAATCCCATTGACTAACCTCGCAAGAAAAAAGATGTGATAGAATTGTAACGTGTTCTTATCAATCACCTCACAAGTGTCAAAATTGTTCTAGTTACCTTAAAAATGATCATCAGAGATCTAACAACCCTTTTGTGGTAACTAAGAAGTGATGGATCTCTAAGAATTCGCATAAGCGAGTTGATAGCAACCTATAACAACGAGGTAGGTGATATGAGCACGATTTAGACCAAAATTTGCAAAATGTTCACACGGGTTTAGAGCTAACCGTAGAGTAATAATCCTCAGATGTAGCAAATGATGGCCGGAGTTCCACAGGTAACTCATCAATCGATGGAATAGGTTGACCTGTATCACCAGTACCCCGAGGAACTTCACCATGTGATCCTGATAAACTTTGCTGGTTACGTTTATGCACATGAGGATCCAAAGCGCCCATAATTCCAAGAACCTGTAGATATAACCAATGATTTTCACATAAACTATGTTCTAGAATACTCTAGCTTGGAATTTTATTTCTCTAGAAACTACCTTGAGCACTTCTCGTCTGGTAGACCACACTAAGTCACCCTTAAGCAATTTCAAGAGTAAGCCAAGCAACAACGGGTATTCCTTGTATGGAGTCACAACATACCTACGTTAACAATGAAATGGGAGCCATAAATAACATGCAGGGAGGACTTCAATTTTCTGGAACTCCCTTGATATTGTATTAGTTATGAGCACAATATATAGCAATTAGCACATGATAAACATTCCCCAAGCTATTCAATGCAACGTGCGAGTTGATCACCCCACTATCTATAAGTATGTCTACAACCTCGTCAATGTCAACAATACAGTTGATTAAATCTAAGCAGCATAATACACTAGGTCGTGGAAAATCAATCAATTTTGTATGCAGAGAGAATAAGAAGACATTACACGTTCCAACACAAAAATTGGCAATTGAAGAACTGGCTACGGATAACAATCTTTCATTTCATCTAGAATTTCCTCACTTCTAGTAGGTCACAAGAAAAACATATAACCAATCATCATTCCTGACATTGATATACGTCAACTGCCTAAAGATAGCTCAGGCTTTTAGCTAGTATAGTAGAAGAACTACAAGCCTGTACTCATGTCAAATATTCACTTGCAAGCCAGTATGTCCATCCAATCGAACCAAGCTTTCACCAATCAAGATAGTAGCGTTTTATTATTTTACAGAAAAATCAGCATGTTCATAATCTAGTAAGATTAACAAAAAAAACCAAAAAAAAAACATAGTTTAAGTTATTAAAAGAAGGTAAAAGTATTATCTCCTACCCTGTACTTTGAACGACTTGACCAAGGGTGGAAACAGCCACCTCACGTTTTGCTACAGCAGCTCCATCCATTAAAGCTTCAACAATCAAAGGCATTAGCTCCGGAATATATTGTCTCATTGCCAAGCCACCCTGAACACGGTGAAAAAGAAACATGGGAGGGATTTCTTAGCCAGACCCAAAAACAACAATTACAAAGAAAATAAAATTGCCACCGCTCTGTCAACTTAAAGACAATAAAGGACCGCATCTTAGATACAGGCTAGGCCATTATAATTTTGAAATATGCTTTACCAGAACAGCTGGGACGAGTCAAAATCAGATTGCAAATTCCACGTTTACCACAGTTATAAATTTGTTCCACAATACAAAACTAAAAACTTACCACTCTTGCAAGATCCCCAACAGTTACGAGAACTCCAGTGACAATATTATTGTTAGCATTCACTCCAGTTCCTTCACTAAGTCTTGCAACAAGTGCCTAGAAAATAAAAAAATCACAACCCCGTGAATTACCTAATAATCATATTACGTGAGGAATTAATAGAATTCAAATAAAACCTTTTGCACAGGAGCTACATATGGAAGAATGAGCCGTTCACAATTTCGAACTAAACAACCGAGGAGCTTAGCACTCTCTTCTCTGCACTTGTTATCTGCACTGCTGACGTTACAGTGGGAAGTTAACCCAACAGATACTTGATAATAGGAAACAAATCTTCATATACGAACTAAAGAATTTGCAGTTACCTCTGCTCAAGGTAGGTTAACAGTTGTATAAGATGGCGACGAAGTGCTGGAAGAACGTATGCTGGGTTTTTTTCGGATAACCTCCCAGCAACTGAGATGGCATATTCTCGTACATCAAGGTCCTGTTGAACAAAGATATTCAAATATATGAATTGAAACGTAACATGAACGGAAAATTTGTCAGGCGGAGTGAAACATAAGCAAAGCATCTTTATCAAGTTAACATGGGTTTCACACTAAAGCATTTCGTGCATCAATCAGAGCAAGTTATGCATTCCATCACACTTAATTAATTACGACTGTTCTGTGACACAATAGAAGATAATCAGTCGACCAAAAGTCAGCTAAGCCTTGGTATTCAAAAGTTTTGTTATAAGGGAGTAATAAGGAAACTAAATTAGGTAACTACTTCACGAACCCACCGAAGCTGATGTCAAAAAGCAATACAATTGCAAGTTTTCTGTAATTCACAGGTGTGTCCAAGTAATATATCAATCTGAGATAGGTGGATGTCTAATTGGAGTATGGTAATGATGGAGTTCGAAACGGTATATAATAATATCATAAACGGGAACGAACATATAAAGTAATAAGGAAACAGAAGTATCATCACTTTCTAAAACATATCATGGCGTCAAAAATCTAATTTGGAGCTGCTTGAAATTTACACCCAAGAGATGCAAATATAAGATATTTAACAAAACAGAATTGTCTTATGTCATATCCCTACTTTAATCAAACAACTAACAAATCCATACCTCATCATTTAATGAAGCGAAAATGGCAGTCAAACTATCAGCCTGTGCTAGATAATCATCGAAACATTGGTTGCCATACAAAGCAACGAATATAGACTTGCGAACATTTACATCAGCATCTGCAACAGCTGTCCTGAGAAGCTTTTCCACAATCTACAAAACCCAAACATCATTTCTCAGGAAGGCAAGCAGAAAAATTGAAACAGCGAATGGTATTACAGTTATAAATGCCATCAGGAAGCAGATGGGATACTGGAGGCCAAACTTGAAAAACGTTAAAAAGAAGCCTTTTGTAATGAGAAAAAGTGATGACTTCAAGACGAGCAATAATAAATGAGATCTCAATAATAAATAAAAATGTACAGGGCTTTGGTATGTATATATAACCTCTTCCACAAGGCGCATTCGTCTTCCTCCAGCTCGAGTTGACCTGCTTGAGCCAAACTGCGCGATCCCCGATAAGGAATCTGCAATTAGTCTACAACAGCACAAAGCAGCATCTTTTCTTGTGGTTGCATCCCCATCATCCAAATAAATAACAACCGACTCCCTAGCGAATTCAAGAAGATCATGCCCCTGCCAGAAAGCAGAAGTTCAGTAACATGAATAACATATTTTTTGGAAATATCATCAGCAAGGAGCACAGACCTTGAAATTGAAACGAGCAAGAGTCTGCAGGGCTAGCTGAACTTGGGCTGAACTACTAAGATCAGTAGACTGTGGTGCCATGCTAACTGTACTACTTCGAACCAGGGTAACAGGAGGCTTTGTTTGAGAATATTGAGATCTTAAAAGAACCAATGAAATGCAATCTAGAAGCCGATCTTGTACCGTCGGCAGCAACAAAGGAATGCTGAGACCCAATAGAATTGTCAAGCATCAATACACATCAATGCAAGTAGTAACAAACTTCTATCGTGCAACTATTACCTAATGGTTATCTGATCAAGAGCGTCAACAAGCGTAGAAGAGAGACCAGAAGAAAACATAGCATCTAGAAGATCTCGAACATGATTTTCCACTGTGGATCCCATTGCCTTCGCGATGTTACCAACACAAGCCACAGCTTCAAGCAAAGGTCTACCTTTACGTGGAGCAATCTACATAGAAAGGATAATCAAAGGAAACCTCTTTCAAGTTCAGCTCAAAAAAATTACTAACACACAAAAGTAGTTAATATGTTCAAGGAAATCAATTTAACCCACCGCCTCCCGCAGATGAGACATAATAGTCGGCAAATAGTGGATAAGCTCACCATCCAAAGCACCAGCCATTTCCCCAAGGGCGATGAATCCACTAGCACGTTCAGCCGGTATTTTTAACACAGTAAGAATATGATTCATACATATCTGCAAGAAAGTAACTCGGATAATCACGTTTTACGGATACATTTTCGCTTCAAAGAATCTATCAGTCACTTACCGTTAAATAGTTTGTAACAAAGCGGTCACGGAGAAAATGAGCAATTCGAGGCAGCAACGAGGTGATGCTAAGACGAACAAGGCGATCACGATGTTCAAGGTATCTAAGGACAATTTCAGCAACTTCTCGGTACCTAGACATCATGAACTCACCAGTATTCCTGTAAATGAACTCTAGCATTAAGTCATAAACAGAGTGGAAGAAGATGCATGAAATATATATTTTATTTAACAGTGGAAACAAAAATACAAAGACAACGAAAACAGAGCATCACTGGAAACAGAAAGTTCTTCTGAGGGCCTGTTATAAATTTGGGCGTCTGGCTATTGTAAAGGATGCTTTAAGAATACAAATTCACTGGTTATTTACCTCAATAGCTCCCCCACAGCAAGTAAGGAACCATGAATACTATGGACCGGAGCATTTCTGCCCAACCCATCCTGTGTAGCTTCAAACATTCGATAGTACCTGCAAAAGTCAGATGGAGAGAAGATGAGTTAACTTGACTTTATATCATAACTAACAAGGAAAACTCTGTTGCTAAATTAGGGACATTGTATTATATCTAAATCCAGCAGAAAATCTGGTAAGCCAATATTCATTTTGAAAAAGCTTCAAAACTGTGTACAACATTAACGCAAGACAGACAGGTTCGCTACATTGGAATTTCCAATGGAGACTACATCGATCATGCCATATATGCTTAAGAAGTATCACCATTGGGAGAATATATATGGTAAAAAGCCAATATAAGTTGCATTTACACAATAAAAAAAATGGCAGGTATAGCACTATCGCGTCTAAGGAAAATATTTAAGGAAACTAGATCATAGTTAGAGGAAACGGATACGAACCACTGTACACGCCATCGAGTCTCCCTTTTCTCGATAACGCGAAGGCAAGCACGTAAAGCTTCAACAGCTCGCTCGCGTACATGCAACTGGGGATCCCTTAGTGCAACCCAGATCGCATCCACAAATTGAGGGACATGAACATTAAAGACAGTGGATGCATTTTCTGCCATCTCCTGCAACGTTGCAAGGACATAGGCATATCCGTATTAATTTACAAACCATAGTAAACAAAAGAGAAAGAAAAGAGAGGATACCTTCAAAATTAGAACAGCGGCGAAACGACGATATTCCACCCTGTCTCCGTGAAGCCAATCAAACGCAGTTTTCATCTGGGAAAAGAAAGAAGAAGATCAATACACTTGTGGACCAATGAGAAGAAAGAAACAAACGTCGTACCTGAAACTCGACTTCATCAGAAGTCATGACTCCACCAGCTCGAGCAAGGTGCCCCAAAACTCTACTAGCAAGCACCAAGATTTGAGGGTCACGCTTGGACAACACCGTCCTCATAAAACCCGCAAAGCGGGAAACATTTGTAGCATTCTCACCAAAACCAATCTCTGTCAACTCATCGATGGCTCTAAGTCCACCCATGTTTTCAGCCTCATTCGAGCTCTCAATTAAAGTAGCAATCCTGTCATATAATTGCTCCATGAACCTAGAGGAAGCTTCACCGCTAAGATCACGAACTGCTTCCTCCACATGTTTCCTAAACGCTAAAGAAGCTCCCTCCTGATACATTCAGTTTCTAAAAATTCAGAGAGAGATTCCTTCAACTCAGAGAGAATTTTTCAATTATCCAAAGAAGAATCTTTGCGTTCATTACCTTGGGATTACCATGGCTGCAAAGGTCAGCAATGACACGGTTCAAAGTGTCCAAGCTTCCGCCACCAGAAGATGTAGCTGAAGGCCCACAAAAGCGGTGAGATTGCGACGGAGAAGCGAGGGGTGAAGGCCGTCCAGCCGAAAAGGATTGCGACGAGGAAGACATGGACGTAGATCGACTCAGAAATCTCGCAAAAACCCTAAATCTCACCCCTTTAAGGTTTCAATCACACTGGGAATATAGAGCCAGAGACTGTACCGAAGAAGAAGAGAGAGAGAGAGAAGAAGATCCCAGGAAACAATAGGATTCTCTTTCTTTTTCTTTTAGGTTTGCCTTTGTTCTTTTTTTGACAGTTTCTTTTCCACCTAAAACTCATATCCTCTCTATATTAATCTTAAAAACATTACAATTTTTTTTTCAACACATAATTATAATGTGTCCTTTATATATAGGAAATTACAAGAGGTATAAACCGTCATAGATAAATGAAAAGATTACAAATCTTAAACCAATAAGGAAAATGAAATCCTAATCATACAAGGAAAATGAAATCCTAATCATACAAGAAAAATGAAAACCATGAGAAAAGAAAAAGTCTAAACCACCTTTGGTTATGACATTCACTTAAACGGTTCATAACACTCTCCCTTGAATGTTATAACCATTAAGAGCTCGTAATACACTTTGGATGTTGTCTCATTAAAACCTTACCAGTAAAACCCAAAGGGATAAAACCATGGTTAAGGAAAAAGAGTACAACACATATTACTCCCCCTAATTTGTACCTCACTGAAGGTCTTTCAGTCGACGCATCCCAATCTGATGCGTAAGCTTCTTGAATGTAGAGGTCGGAAGTGACTTAGTGAATATGTCGGCTGAATTGTCACTTGAACGAACTTGTAGCACTTGGACCTCACCGGTAGATTTGACACTCCTCACTGAAACTTGAATATCTTGATGACCGTAGGACCAAATGACTTCGAAACACTTGGAAATCGAAGCTAACATCCATGTATAACTTCAGGCACACGTCTAGATCTTGGAAGATGGGAATATCTAGCAATATTTGGGATATCGGTCGAAATTGGGTATTCTGAGACAGCTTGTACATGTCTCACAAAAACAGTCATATCTCAAGTTATTTCATTTGAAATGACTTGATTCAAATTGGAGATGAAAGTAGACTCAAAGATCTTTCTCTGGACGCCAAGTCCATATTTTAATTCCATCTAGAAGGTCTTTTTTGATTCGCAAACATTTGACCTTCGTTTCTGTCCCGCGAATGGAATGTGTTCATCATAACTTGATTCCTTTTAAAGTATGACTGATCTTTGATCATTCTCTTCTCAGTCTCAAAAATACATTAGAAGAATGATATCTTTATCACTTAAGTGATAACATTCCTCTTTAGGTATCTATCATTAAGTGTTTTTTGTTGCCTCGTTAAAACCTTAACATGGAAAACCCAATGGGACAAAAACCATGATAAGGAAAAAGAGTACAACTACGAAACATCATCATATTTCTCCCCCTGGAAGCATCATCTTAGAGAGATGTTTTCACATCATATATATCTCCCTTTTAAGAATTGATATAAGCATCCTTAGTAATAAACTTATTTGATTGTCATATAATCTCTTAGACCATTGGATTTCTTATCCATAGCATTATTTTCACACAAAAGATCATATCTTGGTCTATTTGGACTCCTTGTCCAAATTTCCTTTTATAGACAATCTTCTAAACCTTCATATTATGCATATTTATACATACGAGTTATTATTTTGCTTCTTTTGAAAGTTATAAGTATGATTATCCCTCTTGTCATAAGAAATAACATCTTTCAATCATGAAAGAGATCAATAAATTTTCAATATCATGGTACTTCATGACCAATATTTTTTCTTTCTTTTATATGCTCAATATACTCACGCGGTAATGTTCTCTAGAACTAGCACTTACTGCTTCTAGCAGTCCAAATCCTTATGGGGTTTACTGCTTTTTACAGTTTATATTCTTTTGAATCTTTCACATAAATTTCATTGTTCCAGTGGTTCTCAGTTCTTTTTCTTTGTTGCCAGACTAAAGAAACTTGAAAGTTGATGCTTCCACCACATGATGTGTTTCTTATAGCAATTTCAGGTCTTTGTGAGAAGTCTTGCCCAACTACTCTTTTGCATCTCATAACTTTTCATCATCTCATTCATTCTTTCACATAATGACTTATTTATGTGCCACTGGTTTTACACCATTAGGTGTATGGACTACTTGTCAAAATACTCTCTCTTTCCAAGAGATTTAATCCCGCATCTATTGCTTATCTTGGCCAATCATTTCTTTGTGTACACTTTTCAATAGATGGTTTATGATCCTCATTCTCATCAACTGCTACATTGCATGCATAAATATTTAACGACGTCGATTTGATATTTGTTCCATATTGTACAAGACATGACATATCTATTTGAGATTTCTTTATTCTCAGGTACCTGAATTTCTTTCATGTCATGTTTTCTATCTCTTCTTGAGATTCTTAATATTTCATTCCTCGATTTTGCCATTCTCATTCATGCTCCTTTTTTCGAGGATTATTATATTTGGAACCGATAGGTCTATCATGCTTCAGGTGATCTTTAGACTCATTAGCAGTTTGAAATTGTCCTTCTGGGACATCTATATTAACTGGAGCATTTACAGCTGGTACTTGTGACTTAATCACTTTCTTAGGG
Organism: Brassica oleracea var. oleracea; assembly: GCF_000695525.1. NCBI lineage: Eukaryota > Viridiplantae > Streptophyta > Magnoliopsida > Brassicales > Brassicaceae > Brassica > Brassica oleracea. Next base: position 25,438,043 of record NC_027752.1, read on the forward strand.
TCAGTTAACGAGTCTGGCAACTCATATGTTAATCTTTGTAATAGAATTATCTCTATACATTCATTTTGGACTTCTATTCGCGCTCTTTAGTCTGAGGATCAATGATAATTCATTTCAACACGTTAATTCTCCAGCTGATTATTTTTCTTCCCCTAATGTTGGATAAACTAACTTTGAGTCTTTAAATAAATCTTGTAAAATCTTTTAGATTTTATCATCAGTGGAGATTATATCCAACATATTCATAACCTCCTTTGAGGTCCCATCTTTTATTGATGTGGCGGAGCAACTACAACTTATCCAAATTTTCTAGATGGGGATCTTTGGTTTCTGACCCAAAACCAATTTGATGGGGAGAGTTCTTAATTACTCTTTGGCATTATGCGAATCAATGCTGTTGCATCTTACGTATAAACATTAGATACAATATGTTCATCATGTATCCTCTTTGGCTTGTGAATTCACCAGTATTACCAATTAGTCTCGCAAACATTAGGATGCGGATCTATGACAAGGATACATGCGACCTTCTTGTCGATGCATTAATCATAAACATATGGTGGATGAACAATTAGTCTCGCAAACATTAGGATGCGGATCTATGACAAGGATACATGCGACCTTCTTGTCGATGCATTAATTATAAACATATGGTGGATGATCAGTCCACCAGTGGGTGATCAAGCCCACAACATCTCCTTGTATAAATAGACTCCAAATCTTTTGATTGGTGAAAACCGTATTCTTATATTTTCTTATAAGCAAGCAGCATATAGAAGATCATTCGTAAGAATCTTTTGGTTCTTCAATGAATGTCTATATGATTATCTTTCGCATTATTAATAAACCGGGATGGCATAACCGGCTTGCCAAACATTACACGTTCAGTAAACTTCTGGTTTACTATTACATTTATCTCCATTTTTTTAATCATTGTGTAGTACAATACAATAGTGCATTGGGTAATACTTGTGATTGAAAGTATTCAACATTTCCATTTACTTATTGTCTCAACATTGTTAGATGTAAAATCCCTTGGTTTTATTTTATAAATGACTCCTCAAGTCTATTTTCAGTATGAACATACTTCTGGGTGTTCCACTTACTAGGGATGTGAGATTCTCTAATTCTCCCCCTCGAGATGATAACACTACATTTTTGTCAATCTCGGATAGAATCTCAACTGAAAATCAACAACATACCCAACTTAAGGTCATTTGTTATATCTTAGATCCTTTTGATCTTTGAGACTTGGGAAAGTATAAGTTTCGTTCCCATAGGCATACATGTATCTGCTCTTCTAGAGCTTCCAATAATATTGATACTACAAGACATTGTACTCACAATAATTTTCTTTCATCTTTAGATGAATGAATCATATATCTTCTTTATTACCATGTTTATTTTCTCAATTTCAAGTGAGAGTATGAGTTTTAAAAAGAAACTCTTTGGATCTTGACCTTACATTAATAGCTCATTGTTTTTCTGAGTCTCAAGGACACAAGATACAAGTATAAACTTCTTTAATCTCTTTTGTCTGTTGGACAACATTACTTGTTTGAATATGTATTCTCATCTTTGCATCATTAAAAGTTTCTTCGAGAAATTTTACTTTTAAGCTTAACATCCAACATAGTTGAAATATAATTATAAACTCAAGGTTTTGTAATCTTTAGATGCAAAATAAATAATGAGCTTAGGTAATCGCATTCAGGTGATCGATCATACCTTTGGATTGTTTTCCAAAATTTATAGATTTTTTAAGATCAAGCTTTAAGCTTAAAACTCTCATATATATATATAATGGTAACGAAATATAATAATGAAGTATTTCAAATTATAGAGATATAGATTCTCATAAAAATTGTATTATATATTAGGAAGTAGATAATACTCCTATAATAATCATTATATGTACTAGTTTCCTATACTATTTAACAAAGTTTTAATTCAATCAATCAGTTTACTAATACTACATGTATCAGAATTTTATTAACCTTGTATTTAAAGTATGACAAATAAAAAATTACTTATCTTAATAAGGAGAAGGGCAACGGAGATCGGAGATCCAACCATATTTTTTTCAGCTGTTTATAATCTCGTATTATATCATCTCCTTTATAATAAGTAGATAATCCTGAAATACTATAAACTTGCTCATATAAATATGGCTATTATGTTAGTACACATCAATATTTCTACAAGAAATCAAATTTTATTAGAAATCTATATAATAATAAGAAAGTTCAGAATACAAATCATGACAGTATAAAATCAAAGCGTTATATAAACGAATCAATATCAATAATATAAAATTATTCATGCCATGAATTTAAAATATTAATCCAAGATGCTTAATTA
>NC_027752.1:25440427-25444626 GCF_000695525.1 Brassica oleracea var. oleracea
GACCTATTCACTAAGCTGATGTCCCTTATCAATTTTAGTTATCTGTTAAGTTCAACACGATTATAAATCGTTTTCCAGCTTCCATGTTATAACAAGCGATATAAGAACAATAGACTTTGACCAAATCAACGAATGGCAAACCAAATAATAACCAATGAATATTGGTTGATATTCTCTAAACTATTATATTGCAACTTATGAATATGTGGTCTTACAAACAAATCAAATCAAACAAATTAAATATATATATACATGTCGATTGACTTTAACAAGCGAAGTGGGATATAATTTATGACATGATAGTAAGTATAATACAAACATCATCACAGTTACCATAGCAAATAAATAAAGGATAGTATTACTTATCTCGAAGGTGTTAGGAGACAGAGATCTCGATCAGTAATAATGAGATAGATTGGAGACGGTCAATGTAGAATGGGAATAGAGAATCATGAGTTACTCGTCGTCACAATTACGTTGATTTCATGTGGCCAGAGATAATAAAATCGGACGATAGGTTACGACGAGTACGTCTGGGGTTTTTGCCTAAACGGCTAGGGTTTCATGTATTTAGGTTTTGCTCAGGGTTACGGTTTCGTACTGATAACGTGTTTTGAATAGAGAGAAAGAGGGAATTGGTTGTTCTTATTCATAACATAATGTGCCCCGTCATAGATAAATGGAAAGATTACAAATCCTAAACAAATAAGGAAAATGAAATCCTAATCATACAAGGAAAAAGAAAACCATGAGAAAAGGAAAAGTCTAAACCACCTTTGGTTATGGCATTCACTTAAACGGTTCATAACATTTTTAGCCACTTGTCTATAGTTCTTAGAATTATTAGAGAAATAAATGAGTCCATCAAATTATATAATAAGCTTTTTATTAGACCATAAATTTCGGTATTTTGAATTTTTAAAAATGACTATAAACTATATATATATATATATTCTATATTTGTAATATAAAAATAAATAAAGTTATCACTTTTTCAAAAATAAAAGTGAAATTAAAATAATAATAATATATCGTAACTATAAGAAAAAAGAACAATTAGATGCAAAACCTAATCTTATTATTAATTTACCATTTCAGTTTCCTGATACTTTATTCGCAACAGGATGATGTCAGCCCACATGAGTTGCCACGCCAATGAATATGGTAAAAAAAAAAGATTGTTAAGAAAATTTATAAAGTATATTAACCGATACAAATAAGAAAATATGACTTTTTGTATATTTTTTTACTATAATGAAATTCCAAAATTGTAATAGTTTATAACTTGACAGTAAACTAATAACATCACAAATAAATAATGCAACTTATGCAACTATTTACAAATTTCCCACTTAAACGCATGCACTAACAAATGAGTGTTGCATTTGAGTATTATCAATAATGAACTGAAAAAAAAGAATATACACCGAAGTTATAGGCAATTCTTTTATGAGTTCTTCTGGCCATGCATGACAAACCAATTATTAATGAAGCAGAATGTGGAAAATAAATAAGAAACAATGAAAACTGAGTAAATAGACATTGTAATTAACTGCAGGATAAACATTGGGAGAATTTTTACCGAAATCAGAGACGGAAGAAGTTGGAATAATAAATAATCTGAGAAGAGAGGAAAGAAATCGACAAGTGGATTGTTTGTCTGTCAAAATAAAAGAAATCGCAATTCACTCCATCTCCTCTCACAAATTCGTAATTATTCAAAAATATATTGGATTGCAGAGACATTAAAAAATTAATAGTTTGAGAGCTTTCAAAATTTATGATTCGATAACGCAAAGAATTTTGCACAAAACACAATTTATAGAGTTGAAAAGACATAAGTGAAAAATATGCAATTTTCTAAGCCAAAAGTGGTAACAAAGTAAAAACTATAAAATATGGTTATAAAACACACGAAATAAATAGAATCGAAAAACATAAATTAAAAAGAAATTCAATTTTTTATTGGCGGTTGATAAAACAGTTATAAACGAAAAGTACCATAAACAGTATGAATAAAGATGGTATAGTAAACTTTCATAAGCAAAATTATATTAAAAAAAAGACATATCATAGGAACTAATTGAGATTAAAAAATGAAGGTATGTATAAACAAAAAGGTGCCATGAACGATAATGAACAAAAATGTATAATAAAAAATTATGAGTAAAAAATGAAAACAGTTTTAAATGAAAATGTATTATAAACAGTTATTAACGAAGACGTATATCAACTGTATAATGAAAACGCATATTCGTAGGAATTTATTGAGATAAAAAAAGAAAGTAGTTATAAAAGAAAAAGTGTCATTAATGGTTATGAACAAAAATATATAGTGAAAAGACATACCCGTTCGAATTAATTGGGTTTGCTATTAGATTTTATTTTTATTTTTTTTGCCATCTAAATATTTATTAATGATCAAGGTGTACAATGATTTAGATGAATGAGGGACAAGTATGGAACATACTCCATTCTTGATCACATAAGATAATAGTCCTTGCTAGTTTATCAGCAGCTTTATAACTTTGATATTATTGCAAACGTTTTAAGAATATGATTTACATTTTAATGTTATATTTTATGTAACTCTATAATCTCATTATTTATGTTTTTGTTCCACATCTTATTATGTAAAGAACACTTTTCCCTTCTTCTCATTCGGTCACCTCATCAAATAAGGAAACGAGGGCTTGACACGTGGCAAGTTGAGAGTGATGGGTTACTAATGGGCTTCATTATATTTAGATCATAGTGTTTGGAATTAGAATTTTGGGTAATGAGTTATAAATGTGTTTACTGCAGTCCAAATGCATATTTTTCTCCAAAACAATTTATACAAAACAGTTTCCGTTTAATCAACCGCCAATAAAAATCCAGCTGTATTATCGGTAACGAATAATTCCGATCAAAATTGGTTGGAAGCCAACGTCTTTCGCTACGTGATTGGACTTACTCTCCCCGTGAATATATTTGGGCATCGTTACAGAAATCAACTTGATTCATGCATCTTCATTAATGCTCACATTAACATTGGTTCCCACTTTTCACACGATCCCACATCCAATGAATCCCCCATTCATTCCTTTTTGTGAGTCTTCCACTATGAATATGAATTTTTTATTCCTTGGAATCAAATGTTCATTCCTCCTAATAAAACAGAGAGAGAGAGAGAGAGAGAGAGAGAGAGAGAGAGAGAGGAGATGAGCTTCAACTCGAATCCGGCGGAGCAAGAGCATCAACAAAGAGCACCTAAAACTCATATTGTGTATTATTTTCTAAAAACATTTTTGTCCATCAACTTTTGATCTTTTCATTATAAATTTACTCATAAACGTGTAATATAATTATTAGACAAATATGATACACATTGTATCATTTCAATATTGCGACTAATATGCTTCTTCCAACAATAACGACTGGTCTTTGATGATTATCTGCAACAATTTTTTGCTTTTGTAACAATTTGTTTTTCGGAAATTATGTTTGTTATCTTTTCATATATATATATATATATATATATATATATATATTCTATATTTGTATTATAAAAATAATTAAAGTTATCACTTTTTCAAAAATAAAATAATAATAATATATCGTAACAGTAAGAAAAAAGAATAATTAGATGCAAAACTTAATCTTATTATTAATTTACCATTTCAGTTTCCTGATACTTTATTTGCAACGGAATGATGTCAGCCCACATGAGTTACCACGCCAATGAATATGGTAAAAAAAAAGATTGTTAAGAAAATTTATAAAGTATATTAACCGATACAAATAAAAAATATGACTTTTTGTATATTTTTTTACTATAATGAAATTTCAAAATTGTAATAGTTTATAACTTGACAGTAAACTAATAAGACCATCTCCAACCCAATTTTATTTCTATCTCTATATTTTTCCCCTAAAATAGAGAAACTCTATTATAGAGGTGAAAATGCTCCAATGTATGCCTTTATAATAGAGTTCTTCTATTCTTGAGGAAAATATAGTGGAAATTTACTTTTTGCCTCTATATTTAGAGGTGGAAATAAGATATCTCTATATTTAGAGGTGAAAATAACATATCTCTATATTTTCCCCTATAATTAGAATAACTCTATTATAGAGGCATACATTGGAGCATTTTCACATTTATAATATGGGCTTTTTGTAAAAGTGACTCAAAACTTGGAGTCAAACAGAAAACT
>NC_027752.1:25444726-25459385 GCF_000695525.1 Brassica oleracea var. oleracea
GTCGTGGCGACACGTGTCCCATAGCTTAAAACTATGTGTTTCATTAAGTATTTAGCGACATTTATTGGGCTTCTTCTAAAGATTTTTTTCCATCGTTCGAGCGATGGGGTTTGATGAAATCGACGAGTTTAATCCGTTCGGAGGGTTTCTGCGCCGGTTGAGATTTTTCTTCATCGGTCGAAATGCTTCCTCTTCTTTATAAAGATGTGAGTTCCCATCTGTGAATTTCATTAGTTCATTCCCCTAAATCATTTTCTTTCCAAAAATTACAGAGATTGGAATGGCAAACGTTTCTCAACTACACTCCAATTTGAAAGCCGGCTCCACCGTCGAAGTTCTTCTCCTGGGATTTTGGGAGACTGGCAATGTAAAGAAAGGCTGCTAGCTTCTGGATCTCACAACTCTCATGAAGAAGCCAAGAGCAGATAACTAAAGGTCTCACAACTCTCATGAAGGAGCTCATGTCTTTACTTTTCTGTTTACCTTTTTGTTTTTTTTTTGTGGTCAGCTTTTAATGTTTCTTTTAAGAATCCCAGAAAATTGTAATTTTCTCTCCTTTTTGCCAAATTAAATCTGCTGATCGTCTTCTTTTATATGCTCCAAATTGGTCAATGCTTTGAGGACATTCCTTTGTATTCTCTGTTAGATACATGTATGGATATTGTTAGTTGGATCTGAGTTTCTTAGTAAAATGAGAATTCACTTTCATAAAGTGATTAACAATAGTTAATTCTTACTTTGTTTAGTTTAGTTCTACAGATAGTGCAAATTTGTGTTTGCTTATTCCTCAGCGCAACGTCCAGAACACACTTTTATTATGATCAGGAAACTCAAGCCAGCAAGAACTTTCTTAAAGTGTAAGAAAGTCTAACTTCATCCTAATATTTTATTAACTTTCTTACAACTATTGTTTTATCCCCTCTAGGCTAGGTTGGTCTTGGTCTGGCTCAATGTCTTCGTTTACCCACCTCAGGTACGTAATTTACTTATTGGTACTGCAATCGTGGATTCATTTTTGGCTCATCTAAAATTTATCGTTCAAGTCTTCCTCTACGTGTCTATACCTGCAGACTTTTGAGTTCCTTTGCAAAGCCAAATTCAGTGAAATTGAGACAATCAATGGATGGTGCTCCTTCTCCTGTTCTAAGTGCTATCAAAAGCTACAGCAGGGTTTCACATCTTTTCCATGTTCAAGATGTAATGATGACAATGCTATTGGGGTAATGTATTCTCACAGTAATTGCAGAGATTGTTTTCTCATCTAATGTGTATTGTCTCAACCTAGGTTTTACTAACATCTTTTAACCATGTCATTGTAAAGGATTGTCTACAGTATTGTCATCATTACATCTTTAAGATATAGTATAGGCTTAGATAAATAAAGCCAACGGGTCAAACCAAAGTATTGTATAAACCTGTCACCACCTTCAAATACTAACCTTCCCAACTCTTGACTATTTGGACGAAAAGTGGAGAATCACTAACTCAAAGAAGTATTAGGTTGCTTAATCACACATCTGAGTGTTTACATGGCCTCTACCTGTAAAACAAAACTGAATCCGAAACACGCCACCTACATTTCAAATCAATAACAAGCACCAAACTATGCACAAGGAATCTAAGCATAAGAAGAACTTATTCAAACTAATCATGATTCATGAATAACGACCAAAACAAAATAACAATAAAATCATACCACCAAACAAATCTTACAGCTAAAGATCACAATTAAATTATGCAAACCAACTTAACAAAACATCAAATAATTTACATGTAATGAAGATATAAATTATTTACTCTGAAAAATAAAGAATAATGAAGATTACTTTAACTTTAATTGAAAAAAATGATTATTATAAAAAAACAATATGATCTCATAATTCTATTAATTACAAATCGCTTTCGATATACAATGTTTTATAATGTTTCATAAAATTAATTAGAAACAATGAATACTGAGTAAATTGACATTGTAATTAACTGCAGGATAAAAACTGAGTAAATAGACATTGTAATTAACTGCAGGATAAAAATTGGAAGAATTTTTACCGAAATCAGAGACGGAAGAAGTTGGAATAATAAATAATCTGAGAAGAGAGGAAAGAAATTGACAAGTGGATTATTTGTCGGTCAAAATAAAAGAAATCGCAATTCACTCTATCTCCTCTCACAAATTCGTAATTATTCAAAAATATATTGGATTGCAGAGACATTAAAAATTAATAGTTTGAGAGCTTTCAAAATTTATGATTCGATAACGCAAAGAATTTTGTACAAAACACAATTTATAGAGTTGAAAAGACATACGTGGAAAAGATGCAACTTTCTAAGCCAAAAGTGGTAACAAAGTAAAAACTATAAAATATGGTTATAAACACACGAAATAAATACAATCGAAAAACATAAATTAAAAAGAAATTCAATTTTTTATTGGCGGTTGATAAAACAGTTATAAACGAAAAATACCATAAACAGTTATGAACAAAGATGGTATAGTAAACTGTCATAAGCAAAATTATATTTAAAAAAAAGACATATCATAGGAACTAATTGAGATTAAAAAATGAAAGTAGGTCTAAACAAAAAGGTTCCATGAACGATAATGAACAAAAATATATAATAAAAAATTATGAGTAAAAAATGAAAACAGTTATAAATGAAAAGGTATTATAAACAGTTATTAACGAAGATGTATATCAACTGTATAATGAAAATGCATATTCGTAGGAATTTATTGAGATAAAAAAATGAAAGTAGTTATAAACGAAAAAGTGTCATTAATGGTTATGAACAAAAATATGTAGTGAAAAGACATACCCGTTCGAATTAATTGGGTTTGCTATTATTAATAGATTTTTTTTTTTTTTTTTTGCATTCTAAATATTTATTAATGATCAAGGTGTACAATGATTTAGATGAATGAGGGACAAGTATGGAACATACTCCATTTTTGATCACATAAGATAATAGTCCTTGCTAGTTTATCAACAGCTTTATAACTTTGATGTTATTGCAAACGTTTTAAGAATATGATTTACATTTTAATGTTATATTTTATGTAACTCTATAATCTCATTGTTTATGTTTTTGTTCCACATCTTATTATGTAAATACCACTTTTCTCTTCTTCTCCTACGGTCACCTCATCAAGTAAGGAAAAGAGGGCTTCACACGTGGCAAGTTGAGAGTGATGGGTTACTAATGGGCTTCATTATATTTAGATCATAGTGTTTGGAATTAGAATTTTGGGTAATGAGATTATAAATTTGTTTACCGCAGTCCAAATTCATTTTTTTCTCCAAAACAATGTATACGAAACCTAGAGAGTGGATGCAGTACAACAGTTTCCGTTTAATCAACCGCCAATAAAAATCTAGCTGTTTTATCGGTAACGAATAATTCCGATCAAGATTGGTTGGAAGCCAACGTGTTTCGCTACGTGATTGGACTTCCTCCCCCGTGAGTGTATTTGGGCATCGTTACAAAAATCAACTTGATTCATGCATCTTCATTAATGCTCACATTAACATCGGTTACCACTTTTCACACGATCCCACATCCAATGAAATCCCTCATTCATTCCTTTTTTAGAATCTTCCACTATGAATATGAATTTTTTCTTCCTAAGAATCAGAAGTTCATTCCTCCTAATAAAACACACAAAAAGAGAGAGAGAGATAGATAGAGGAGATGAGCTTCAACTCGAATCCGGCGGAGCAAGAGCATCAACAAAGAGCAACATGTGAGCTTTATTCGTTAATTGCCGGTTCAGATTTTCCCACGGCTAGATTACATGGCGGAGTATCTACAGGGAACGCCTTGCTGTCATCATCTCTTGACGATTGGCTGGAGCACTTTCATCGTGAGATCAGCAATGAAGATGAGATGGTGTAGTGGTATGCGTTTCAAAATGGCGTTTGAAACAGTGGATTCAAAAAAGAATCAGTTGGTTCATGGTTACTGTCCCGCCGTTTAAGTCGCTGATCCAATCCATTGGCCTGATTCTTTATCGCGTCTCCTTCAGGTCAGCCACCCAAAACAAAAGTCTCTTCCTTTATCAAAACCCGTGTTTGCAAACGCTGAAACGTTGCCGTTTAGGTAAACCTTTTGATTTCCCTTTTGATGGAACCAATATAGGCATGATATGTTCTGATTCTTTTTCAAACTGCTATGATACCCATGTTTCTTACTCACAAAATTGCATGACATATATCATAATGACATTAGAAAAGCTGTAGAAGACGGGTTAATATATACACTGAGCTGCGTCTTCATATTCTCAGATCCTATGCTACGACTGAACTAGAATCACTAAAAGCTAAAGAAATATTCCAATGTAGATATTGGGTATTTTCTTTTTCAACTTTATTTTCTTGACCAACCGGATGATAAATGTATGGTTCATAACTATTTATTTACAATATAAACAATGAGATCTGAAAAAAATATACTTAAAATAGTGTTAAATCTTTTTCTAAGACAAGGCCTTAACGTAATTTAAAAGTTTCTTGCATCTGAATGGACGAATATGCATTGCTCCCTCAAGCTTTCACTTTCTTCGTATGCCTCGCTATTCCATTTCTACCACTGACTTACTGAAACCACCTTCGCAACGCCTCTATTAACATAGATATCATCTAACATAGCCTCTCCTTATCTCCTTTAAGACAGATCTCCTTTACTTCATTTTTTTCGTTTGGGCAAACATTTGTTTAAGTCATCTTCCAAGAATAATAGCAACCAATACATAATCAAAAGAAACACCAATCCTAATTTTTAAAATAAACGTAAGGGGGGGCTACTGAACTTAGGATGTAAAAACTACTGAGGCTCAACATATTACACCAACATTATACGCCGAGAACCATTTCTAATGTCCGAAGCTTCGAATCAGTTAGTACTTAGCATGTAATTTTATTTGGGATGGGCAGCCTTGCAGTTACGGATACATAGACAACGAAATACAATAAATCACCAATTATAACAAATTTGTTACACGAAACTTAGTGATTGGAGATAGTAATTTTTGGGAGATGCAACCGCAGAGGTGTGATAGCTGGATTTGGAAGAGCTTGTGTAATCTAAGGTATATTGCGCGGCCTATGTTAATTAGTGAGGTGGGGAATGGCTCTGCTGCGAGTTTTTGGCATGATAATTGGACTTCTCTAGGCCCTTTGATTGATCTAACATGACCTAGAGGGCCAGGGGTCACCGGATTAAATGTGGATGCGGTAGTAGCAGAAGCATTTATAGATGGTACTTGGTGGTTGAGGAGGAGCCGTAGCAGGAATAGAGTTATTTCATTGATCCGAGAGTGCCTACCAGATGCAGCTCCTATTTGTTCCTCTGAAGCGAATGATATCTATTTGTGGAAGCCAGGGAACAGAGTTGCTTCGAGCTCTTTCTCCACTGCGGACACTTGGGCAGAATTGCATCCTCAAGGGGAGGCTGTGTTCTGGCATAGACAAGTTTGGTTTCAAGGGAGGATACCAAAACACGCTTTTATAACTTGGGCGATTGCGCGAAATAGACTGGGTACAAGAGACAGAATGAGGAGTTGGGGATTGCAGGTGCCTGCAACTTGCATTCTATGCAATGTGGCAGATGAGACAAGACAACACCTGTTCTTTGATTGTAGTTTCAGCTTGGAAGTATGGGCGTTTTTCTGTTCAAGATTGAATATAAATCCCCCCGCCTTGTTTGAAGATGCTCTGAGATAGCTTATGAATCCTTCGCCTGATGAGTTTGTGAAGCTGATCATTAAGCTAGTGTTTCAAGCATCCTTATATTATATTTGGAAGGAAAGGAATTCCCGAATCCATAATCAGAGTTTTCGACCGGCTCAGGCTGTGATCCATGAGATGAAGCAAATCATTCAAGCACGTCTAGATCCCTTGTCAAGAGTTCACACCTCTAGAAGGACAGACATAACTTTGCTTGGTACCTGGCTGGGATTATTCTAGGAGCAGCAGGTCTGAAAATTTGTGAGTTTTGCAGAGTAATAGCAGTGAGGAGCGTTTCAAGATAAGAAGCATTGAAGGTGAGTGAAAGAGTTGAGCTATTCTTGGATAGTAGTTTTTTTTGCATCGCTCCTGTACAGGTAGGCTTTTTATAAGTTTCCCGGTTGTGGGCAACTTTGGTGATAAGTTTGTAGTTTTCCTAAGTTCTAAATAAATAAAAGGTCAGTAAAAAATGAAAAAAAAAAAAACTTAGTGAATAACATGTCTAATAAACACGTGAGAGCCTAACTAATAATTGACTCAATGAACCCAAAACACGTGCAGCCTATTGAATTTTTTTTTTAGTAATTAGTCCTCTTTACAAAATACTAATTTACAAAAATTACTTTGATATTATATAACATCGTATATGTATTCTATTCCTTAATGAAAAGGCCACAATGTCAAATTACTTGATAACTAAATTTTGATCCGCACGACCGTGCGAACTTTATACTAACATATTTTATGTTATGCAATAAAATATATCGATAGATTAATATAATTTGGTGTTATATATTATCTAATTTTATAATAATATTTATGTGGCGTATAACACTATTACTATAAAATTTATAATTTTTTTATTTTTGTAAACAAAATTTATTTTGAAAATATTATTATTTAACAATACTGATTTACATAATTTATGTTTTATTTCTAAATTTGAAATATATGTAGAAATCAAATTAAGTTTAATCTACATAATAGATAATTTGGTATATAGTGATTAATTAATCCAATTTCTTATATTTGTTTAAATAATAAACCGAATTAGTTTTTACCTCAGAGAAATACACAAACATTAATAACAGTAGACTGAAATCTTATATATATGATATTAATAAATATCAAATATTTCATCAATGAATGGATGTGTAAATTAATTTTATTACATGGTAAAATCATTTAAAAGTATGGCTTTTAAGTTGTCTAAACTAATTGTATTACATGGTAAAATCATATAAAAGTATGACTTTTAAGTGGTCTAAATTGAAAATTTTTCATATGAAATAAGTCATAATTTATGTGCTAAATTGATAAAATATTTTTACTTTTAAATTAGAAATAGAAATAGAAATGAATATTTATTTTAAAAAACATCTTTAAAACATTTCTTAAATTTAATTTTGAAAATAAAATCAATTTAAAATTGTTATTATCATTAAAATATTATTATTAGTATTTTGTATAATTATTAATTTCTTTTTATAATCAAAACTAAATTAAAATTTAGTTTCTAATTATACTTTGTGATAATTAAAATTTTAATTAACTAATTTCAAAAATATATTTTAAAAAGATTCTAACAGATATTTGAAAGATTTTGTTAGACATTTTTTTTAAGATATTTATTAATATTTCAAATAAAAATAAAGATATTAAAAGATATTATAATTAAGTTATGCAAATTTAATAAATTTTCTAGGGACGGTCCAAATAAAAAAAAATCACACATGAAAGAAGTCATGACTTCAGTTTTAATAGTATAAATTGGCACAGACTTGGGTGTGGCCGAAGTGTTTCTTATTAACTTTAAAACTACTCAAAACTAAAGCTCACAATATGTTTCTTTTAGATCATATATCTCAATCCTATGGAACAGATCTCCATTAGATCTCTATTTATATGAAAGTAATATATTTTCGAATTTGGTCAAATAAATTCATAATATGAAATAATCAAATTGAGAATCTTCTTTAAAATATGTTTTTTTAAAAAAACAATTTCTCCAGTTTGAATACAATACGTATAAAATTTTATTTAGTATACTACAGAAAATATATTTCTCGGATAATTATATTTCTATGTTGTGTTTTCAAAAAAATACTATACTTTAACATGTATTAATTATTTTAGTATATTGCAAAAAATTATAAGTAAATACATTGTTCAGTTAAAGTAATTTAGATCAATTATTTTAGTAGATTTTGTGCATAGAGCATCTATTATATTATTCTAGTTAATTTTATTAATATTTGATATTTTTGGATGTTATGGTATTAATTTTTTTGTTATTAACTTAAAATTTCAAAATATTATATTACTTTGATTTTCACAAAATAATTTATTTTTTCTCATGTTGCATTAAAAAATTTGTAATTTAGCATCTATAATTTTATATTGTAAAATTGGAATATTATCAATTGAATTTGAAATATTTATTTTTAAAATTACATATTTGGTCAAGAGAAGTTTGAAAAATTATATGACTTTTGACTTTTTATTTTGTTACTAAACTAATCATTATTTGTTTAAAAAATTAAAAACTTTAGTAAGATTTGTTATATTTTCTCAACATATTTTTTTTTATAAATAAAAATAAACACTAATTTTATAGTTAAAATTGATTTGTCATTAATATCTTTAATGAATTATTAAAATTTTAAAGTTTTCTAATGGCATATTTTGTAAATAACAAATAAACTAAATGTAAGTTATATACTATTATATTTTGTATATAATCATTTTTGGGAAATTGTCACTAATACCACTTTCCTAATACCACATTTCATCTATATCAACTTTACCATTAAAATTTTAATAGACAAAATACCATTGTACCCCTGAATAATTAAACTTAAATTACTCTCTTTCTCCCCCAATTCCAAATCTGAGAGTTCCTCAGATTGATTTCGAATTCGACGGTGATCAAATCCGACGACGCTGACGAGTTCTCCGACGAAGCTGACAAACTCTACAAACTCAGGCGAACAAGACGATCTCTCACTTTCTCCTCCATTGAGAAATAATGACGGTGACGACGAGCCTTGATTCGCTTCTGGAGAAGCTCAAAGTGGAGGAGCTTTACCTTCCACCAAGCAGTAATTGGGAATCCTTACATTCTCAGAGCTGCCAATTTCCTCCTCCAACTCGTGTTTCTCCTCCGTCTTCTTCCTCTGTCTCTGTAAGTTCACCATTTACGCTTTTCATGTTTGTATGTGTGGAAACATGAGCTTTGCATTTCGCTTGAGTGGCTAGGATCGGAAACCTAATAGGGAATGATTTGGGGAAAAAGAAGGATCAATTTTATTGATTTGAGTTTAGTACTCGATGTACTGTATTGAGTTACGGCGAAATCGTTATCTTAGGGAAGATTACGATGTGATGTTCTTAGATTACTATTCTTAGTAATTAATTACAGAACAATGGAATATCTTTAGTGCTTGGATGAAAGACGTATATTGAGAGACTACTTCTACTTTTCGCCACATTCTCTGACAATTTTGTTGCTTTTTAATAGGAATCAAGCTTGGTAAGGTTGGCGTTGAATGCCCTGCAAGGTGTTGAGTCTTCTCTTATTAGCATACATAAGCTCTCTTCCATATTATGCTCTGAGCCAGCTGATAGGACAACCCACCAAATTCCGAGCTTGTGGCATCGGTTATCAAGCACTGACGCCTTGGGACAGATTCTTCGAAACATAGGCTGCTTTGGTTCTTTGGTCTTTCTTCTCCATAACTTCGTAGACCCATTTCACGAACTTCAAGTTGGAAGTTGAGGGACAGAGGGGAGCTGTAAAGTAGGTGAAAATGAAGAAGCCAATAACAAGAGCTACTATACTCTTGTTAATCAGGCTTTTGCTATTGCTGTGAGAAAGGTCCTAGAAGGCTATATATCTGATCTGGATACATTATGTGCATCTGCAGAACCGAGGCGTTCATCTAACATTGTGGTTTTGTAAACCCTTTATAAAGTCTTATAAACCATTATAAATATTTTAAAACCCTTATAAACCTTTATAGATGGTTTATAATATATTATAAGTTCTTATAAACCTTGTAAAATGATTTATATGAACTCTTATAAATGATTTTTGAATTTATAACAGATTTTATAAACTCTTATAAATATTTGTAAATGTTTTTATAAACTCTTATAAATATATTTATAGACTTTGAAATAATTTGTTCTCTTATTACTGATTTTTGAATTACTTTTTGCTGATTTCAAAAAATAGACTTATAATTTCCATCTAAGATTCTTTCCCGTATGTGTCCAATGTGGTTGGTTTACCTAACTTTCAGAATCAGAGTTTGAGCTTAACTACTTTCATCCTAATCTATATATTTTTTTTTTTAACACTAGGAAGTAAGTCGGCAGCAACTGTGAAATCAAATGAGCAACCAGCTGGCCCTGTTTCTTCTTCTTCTACAATAGCAACAACCACCAATGCTGAAAGCTCTTTGTCCACTCCTATAGTGAAGAGCTTAAGATGTATTCTCACCTCAAGCAGTTTACTTTCCTTGATCTCAAGTTGGCTACAAGAAATTTCAGACCCGAAAGTCTTCTCAGAGAAGGTGGCTTTGGTTGTGTCTTTAAAGGATGGGTGGAGGAGAACGGAACTGCTCCTGTTAAGCCTGGCACTGGCCTTACTGTCGCTGTCAAAACCTTGAATCTTGATAGCCTTCAGGGTCATAAAGAGTGGCTTGTATGATCCTTTATAAACACTTCTAAATTGATTTATAAACACTTCTAAATTGATTTACAAACCCTTATAAATTGTGTTATGAAGATTATTAAATTCTTATAATCTTTTGAATAAACCCTTATAAATAGATTTATATTTCTCATATATTTGATCAACTCTTATAAATATGTCCTAAACCCATCGACACAAACGAAAAAGCTCTTATAAACCCTTATAAGATGATATAAATCATTACAAAATGATTTATGAATTATATAATTACACATACAATAATGATGCTTTTGGCTAGAAAATGATTTTGTAAGTAATTATAAATAATTTACAAACATTTATAGGCGAATTGTAAACATTATAAATACTTTCGTAAAGATTTACTTATAATTTTTGTAAGAATTTATAAATGATCTATAAACTCTTCTAACTGATTTATAAATTTATTTATAAACTATTATAAATTGTGTTATGAATATTACTAAATTCTTATAATATTTTGAATAAACCCTTATAATTAGATTTATAAACTCTTATAAATAGATTTATAAACCTTGCAAATTAATTTATAAACACTTATAAATAGCTTATAAGTTCTTGTAAATAATTTTATAAACACTTTTAAATAGTTTTATACACTTTTATAAATAGTTATATAAATATTTATATGTGTTTTATAAACTTTATAGATGGTTGATACAAGGTTTTATAAGCTCTTATAAAATTTATAAATGGTTCATAAATGGTTTTATAAACTCTTATAAATGATTTATATACAAAAACTATTTCGTATATCCATATGATTGGTTTTATAAACATTTATAAACATACATGAATAGTTTTATCCTGAAAACCAGACTGAAGGTTAATGAACTGAGAGACCAGTAGCTTCGAGATTCCACTTATAGCTGCCTCCACCTCATCTGGTTCCCTTGACCCTCTCAACCCACAGTACTCGCCTGCTGCAACTTGCGTCTTCTTCGACGTAGCAAGAACTTTCTCCAAATCCAATCAAGAACTTTCTCCAAATCCAACTGTGAGAATGGCCTAGGTACCTGACAAACAAAATGATAGCAACTCACAACATCAACACTCTTGCAAATTTGGTGAATGCAACAGCATTGAACATTTTCATATGAAACTTAGAGGACATGGTCTCCATTTTCTCCTCTTCCCCTAGGATTTCTCTGATAGGGAAGTAAGATGTTTTCTTGCAGAGCTCAAAGATGTCCTATCCGGTGTAGCCTTCGCATAGACGAGCTAAGTGATCGTAGTCAATATCGGGCTCCACCCTTTCTCCTTTCAGCGCCACTTTCAAAATCTCAGCTTTCTCCTTACGGCCAGGCATTCCAATCTCAAAGGCTTGAGGAAGACGCCTCAATATTGCTTCATCAAGCTCTGATGGTCTGTTGGTTGCAGCAAGTACCATCACCCTCACATTCGCTACAAAACAACCATTATACTCATTTAAAAACTACTGTATCCAAGTAGAGCATGCTCTAGACTGCACTAGAGTGAGCTGAAAGGTGAAGGATTCAACTTACGATCAGTAGAAAACCCATCCCATAAAGCCATAAACTCAGTCTTCATGTTTGCCATGGCTTCGTGATCTGTTTGTACGGCAAGCTAAATACAACAGCAAATCAAATTAGAATCAATCTGAATCCAGTTAGCTAAACCTCATTCAGAAGAGGAGAAACTTGACCCGTTATCAATCAGGTTATCTCAAAACTCCAAATCATCACTCATTTCTCGCATCGGTGATATTTCTCGCATCGGCTATCACCGGAGTTTCAGAAAACCAAAACAAAAACTGAAGAAGAAAAAGATATGATCGGAGAAATCTCTAACCGATTACGATCCAGCTACTTTTGATCCGACGGAGCACCGTAGTCCACCGACGAAGGAAAAGATCGATCGCATAAAGAGAAAGAGGAAGAAATCGATGATTGAGGAGAAGATAAGATAAAGGTAATATTGTCTTTTGCTCATTAATGAAAAGTGTATTTATGAAAATGTCTCCATACTAGTGGTATAATTGAATTGTGGTATGAAAGAAAGTGTAAAGATGAAATTTCCCCATCATTTTTAGATAATATTTATTTATTTTTGACGACAATAGCAAAAATAAAAAAAGGAAAATTATCCTGTCGATTTGGAAAACTAAATCGGGACTATGCTATTAAATTTTGCATATAATAATTTTTAGATAATGTATTGTTATGAGTTATAAAACCAAATAAAAATATAATATATAGTTATAGATATAAAAGTTTAATATATGTTAATAAATTTCTATTTTGTATAAAAATATTACATCTTTTACAAATTTTAACCTGTTTTAACGGTGAATGAGTTTTTTTAAAATGAAAACATTAGAAAAGAAGAATTTTATATGAATTTTATTTAATTCATACAATACTTCTTTTTAATATACTACTATAATTATGAAATATATAAAAATTAGCATATAATACGTCTATTTTCTAATAATTTAAATTAATTTTAATTTATAATAATATTATATTACTAATTATAAATAAATTAATGTATTATTTAATAAAAATATTTAAAAATTTTAGCATGATTTTGTTATATTTTCTCAATAAATTTGGTTATAACTATAATTTAAATTTATATTTAAAATAGATTATTGTTAATATCCTTATTGATTATTAGGATTTTCTAGAAATGTTATATATTTGATTGATTAATGTAAATAATCAAATATGTTATTTTAAGTAATTAATTGAATGATCTTACTACGACTTGTCAAAAGTAGAAAAAAATAGTGACTGTATTTTAATAACATAGATGTTTTGAATTTTGAACTTATTAATCTTATGTTATTTTTTTTTACAGCAAACATTCACGGACTCATATAGACTCTGTAACCCATGGTGGTAACTCTGCATCCATGTGTACGACGAAAGACGGTTGTTTCCGAGCACTGCGTGCAAAGCTATCCACCCTTAGGTTCTCCGTCCTAGGTACATGATATCTTGCATATTTCCATTGTGTTATTCATTCACCCATGTGCATTTTGATCATATAGACTAGGATTTAGCCATGTTTAGGTTGTATTTTGCATGCATGAGTCTTTATTAGGTATTGGAGTACCACATGGAGTTCTTCGGGACATTTGGGTGCGTTTGGAGCTCAAAAGAGGTGATTAAGGTGATCATTGGACGAGCAGTGCATGGGAGCGACCCTACCGGAGCGACACCATGAACTCGTTGTGCCCTACCTCTCAGAACGACCTTACCAGAGCGACAACACGAGGTCGCTCGCCATTTACGCTTCGGAGCGACCTCCTAGAGCGACAAGGCGAAGTCGCTCCAGCTCCAGAGCGACCTCACCACAACGACACCCAGAGGTCGCTCAGGTTGTGTCAATTTGAGAGCGACGAACAAGCCGGGAGCGACGTCCCACAGTGACTACCTGAGGTCGCTCCCAGCACCCAGAGCAACCTCCCGGAGTGAGGTGCCGAGGTCGCTGCGCGTCGTCTATTTGGTCGAACTTATGATTTATCAAGGGCTTTTTGGTCATTTTGTTATGCACGTTTTACACTTTCTAAACCTATGTTTAAGTACCTTTTGTAAGCCATTGGAGGCTGATTATCTTTTGATCTTAAGAAAACCACCAAAAACCTCTTGGAAAGTTCATTTCTTTGATTCAATTGATCATTTTTGTTATTGCAGTCCTGTTGTTTTCATATCGATTCTGTGGATTTCTCTACATGATTAATCTGAAATCCAATATGGGTTTAAGAGGAATCATGGAAATTAGTGAGTAATCACCTTTAGAATTCATGGGTTAGGGAGATTAAGGGTGATTATGTTAGAGCAAAGATGTTTTAGTGTAGATCATTCTTAGTCCTTGCTAGTAGAGTATTCATAATGCATCTTCTGAGTTGGCCTCTCAAAAGTTGATCTTTAGGCATTTTCCTCCCAAAAGATGTTTGATGAAATGCATGAGACAACTCTTCTAAGCTTTTAGCGTACTTTGCCAAAGACATTTGTTGTTAGAGGTGCTAAGATAGCCATTAGACTTGTTAGTAATGATTGCTTTCATATTATTCAACCAAAGACATTTGATGTTTGAAATGTGTTAGTAAATGAACATTCATCTAGACATAGAGCTTGTTTAGAACTGTGTCTAAGCTTAAGGTTGATAGTTTGATTGATCATTTGTCATCCTTAGTTCGAAACTTGATCACCCAAGGTCTAATCCCTAT
>NC_027752.1:25459479-25460889 GCF_000695525.1 Brassica oleracea var. oleracea
ATTTGCATTATCAGTGCTTTGAAATCCCTTAGAATTGGTTCGATAATCTTTTATACTACAGAATTTGTCTTAGGAGCCTTGAAAACTCCTAACATCAAATTGGCGCCGTTGCCAAATTCTGAGTAGATTTGAACATTGAGATTTAGTCACTTGCTTAAGACTAAGTCATTTTTATTTTTTTTCTTTTGTTACTGATTCTCCTTCTTCACCTCCCTTTTACTTTCAGGTGTATGAACTTGAGGAGCAGGGGTCCGTCAAACCTAGTTCCCAGAGTTGCAGACATCAGAGCTATAGAGAGAGAGAGTGTGCTAGAAAGAGAAGAGAAGAAAAGCAACAGCCTCACTTGCAGAGATTGGATATTGATATGTGAGACCAACCTCACGATGATGCGAACGCCAATGGAGCCAACAACGTTCCACAACACCCACAGCGAGCAGCTCGACCCATTGGCACTTATGACCGCCCCAACATTCATGGTCATAGACTGGGAATCCGAGCACCGGCTGTGGCAGCTAACAACTTTGAGTTCAAATCAGGACTCCTCAACGTCATCGAGAACAACAAGTATCATGGTTTGGCTCTAGAGGATCCATTTGATCACTTGGACATGTTTGACATCTACTGTGGGTTGTCAAAAACCAATGGTGTGTCCGAGGATGCCTTAAAGCTCAAGCTATTCCCTTTCTCTTTGGGGGATAAGGCACGTCAGTGGGAGAAGTCTCTACCCAGCGACTCTATCACCACTTGGGATGAATGTAAGAAAGCATTTTTGGAGAAGTTCTTCTCTACTTCAAGAACTGCTAAGTTGAGAAATGAGATTTCCAGATTTTAACAGAAGAACTTGGAAGGATTCAGTGAAGCCTGGGGGAGATTCAAGGGCTACCAAGCTCAATGCCCACACCATGGTTTCTCTAAGGAAAGCTTGCTGAGCACATTCTACAGGGGTGCTCTTCCTAAGTACAGAGCCAGATTGGATACAGCTAGCAATGGGTTTTTTCTTGGGAAGAACTGAGGAAGATGCAGAAGAGCTGGTTGACAATATGGCAAAGAGTGATGCAGTCTACAGTGGAGACCACGACAGAGGCAGTAGAACGGATGACAAACAGACGAGGAAGGAGTTAAAGGCTCTACAGGATAAGATAGACATACTCATTGCTGATAAATCCACCCAAGAGCAGCTGAACTTTGTTGGTAACCCAAACCAAGAGACACCACCTGTTGTCCATGAGGTTGAGGGTTTGGAAGGTCAAGAAGAACTGTGTTTCATTAACAACAATGGTAGCTGGTACAAAAAAGAGGCAAACTTTCAGTACAACAACTACCAACATAAATCATATTCCAACAACCAACAGAGTGGTTATCAGCCTAGGAACAACCAGCAAGGCAGCTATCAGCCTCAGCAAAACCCTC
>NC_027752.1:25460913-25461825 GCF_000695525.1 Brassica oleracea var. oleracea
CAACAACAAGTTAATCCTTCTACCTCTACTCCTCAAGAAAGCAGCACTGACACCCTATTAAAACAAATCTTGGAGTCTCAGACTAGAAGTGAGAAGCATGTTGGTTATGAGTTGAAGAACCTTCACTCAAAGATTGATGGGAGCTACAATGATCTCAGCAACAAGTTCAAAGCTTTGGAGAACCAGTTTGCTGCCATGACCACTCACCAAAATCGCCAACAAGGTTCTTTACCTGGAAAATCTGAGCTAAACCCCTAAGAGACCATGAAAGCTATCACCCTAAGGAGTGGTAAGGAGTTACCTCATAGAGCTCTCACCAAGGATGCTGAGAAACAATGTGAGGGGGTGGCCATCAACATAGATGATGAAGTGGTGTTGTTGATGAGAAGATCAATGATGAGATTTTGGAGAAGATTGTGGAAGCCAAAGGTAAAGGAAAGGTTGGGGAAGAGAAGAGAACAGTGAAAGATGGTGAAATTGTTCTTCCAGCAAGTGAGAATTCTTTTGTTCCTCTTCCCTATGAACCCAAACTTCCATTCCCTGGTAGATTCAAGAGGCAACTGTTAGAGAAGCACAAAGCTATATTTGAGAAGCAGATGAGTGAAGTTCAAGTCACAATGCCCGTTATTGATGCTTTCATGCTGATTCCTCAATATAGCAAGTTCTTGAAAGATGATGTAGCTGCAAAGAAGAAGGAGAAGGAGGGCATGATGATTCTCACTGATGAGTGCAGTGCCATCATCCAGAGGCTTGTTGTTCCAAAGAAGCTTGAAGATCCAGGATGCTTCACATTACCTTGTGCTCTTGGACCTATGGTATTTGAGAGATGTTTCTGCGATTTGGAAGCTAGTGTCAGCTTGATGCCTTTATCTGTTGCTAAGAAGCTTGGTTTCACTCAGTACAAGAAGTGTA
>NC_027752.1:25462029-25462135 GCF_000695525.1 Brassica oleracea var. oleracea
GGGCAAGATTGATCTCCACTTGGGTAAAAGGCACATTCTCCACTTTGACATCAACATTGAAGAGATGGACGCCCTTGCTGATGAGCTCCTTGAAGAGTTGTCACTA
>NC_027752.1:25462145-25462546 GCF_000695525.1 Brassica oleracea var. oleracea
GGGCAAGATTGATCTCCACTTGGGTAAAAGGCACATTCTCCACTTTGACATCAACATTGAAGAGATGGACGCCCTTGCTGATGAGCTCCTTGAAGAGTTGTCACTAAATGACCCTTTACAGCATGCTTTGACGATAGAGAGAGAGGTTGAAGTGATTGAGAACCTGGAGAGTACTGCCTATGGGATGATGCTGGATTCACACAACGGGTTTGTTAGTAAGGATCAGTATGAGGAGCTGCCATAACTGGTTCATCAAGAAGCCTCAGTAACTCAACAAGAGGACACCCAACAAGATGACTGGAGCGAGCTTAAGGCGCCTAAAGTGGAGTTTAAACCTCTCTCCCATGGTGTAAAGTATGCATTCCTTGGTCCTAATGAAACTTATCATGTCATTGTGAGTA
>NC_027752.1:25462712-25463072 GCF_000695525.1 Brassica oleracea var. oleracea
CCTAACCTGAAGGATGTTGTAAAGAAAGAGATTCTTAAACTCTTAGATGCTAGTGTTATTTACCCTATTTCAGATTATAAATGGGTATCTCATGTGCATGTTGTACTAAAGAAAGGTGGTATCACTGTAATTAGAAATGACAAGGATGAATTGATACCAACAAGAACCATCACAGGTCATAGAATGTGCATTGATTACTGTAAGCTAAACTCTGCATCTAGAAAAGATCATTTACCATTACCATTTATTGATCAGATGCTTGAGAGACTTGCAAATCACCCATTTTATTGCTTTCTTGATGGATATTCAGGGTTCTTCCAAATCCCCATACATCCCAATGATCAAGAGAAAACGACATTC
>NC_027752.1:25463127-25463600 GCF_000695525.1 Brassica oleracea var. oleracea
ACCACCGTTCAAAGGTGCATGATGTCAATCTTCTCTGATCTAATTGAGGATGTTGTGGAGGTGTTTATGGATGATTTATCTGTTTACGGGTCTTCGTTTTTTTCTTGTTTGTCAAATTTGTGCAGGGTCCTACAGATATGTGAAGACACCAACCTTTTTCTGAATTGGGAGAAGTGTCACTTCATGGTTAAGGAAGGGATTGTGCTGGGACACAAGATTTCAGAGAAGGGGATTGAGGTGGATAAAGCTAAGATCGATGTTATGGTTGGTTTGCCCCAACCAAAGACAGTGAAAGACATCAGAAGTTTTCTTGGTCATGCTGGGTTCTACAGAAGATTCATCAAGGACTTCTCCATGATCACTAGACCATTGACCATGCTGCTGTGCAAAGAAGCCATTTTCAGCTTTGATGTTGAATGTCTAGAAGCCTTCAAGAAGCTGAAAGGTGAACTCATCAGTGCTCCAATTGTCCA
>NC_027752.1:25464607-25465752 GCF_000695525.1 Brassica oleracea var. oleracea
TCACCATTTCCTTTCATCCAAAGCAAGGTATTGAATTTTAAAATTCAATTTCATAGGTCCATGAACCCTAGATTTTCAAAATCGAAATTTGGTCCTTTTCTTGCTTGATTACTGTGAAATAGACTAGGGAAAGCTTATCTATCAAGTTGGATTGATGAATCAATGGTGAAATTGGGTTTAATTTGAACTTTGACAAAATTAGGGTTCATGGATTTGAGATTTTTCTAAATTGCCCTTAATTGAATGTGTTGGTGGGTGAACTTGGTGTGTTAAGGTGCTTAAAAGATTGAGAAATGTGATTCTTTGCCTTTAACTTGGCTTCTTAGTGCTAAATGTGTGAAATGGTTGCATTAAGTTAACTTGAGCTTAAATTGCTAGTTCATTTGTTAAGTTTACTCTTGCAATTTTCACTTGCAAAGTCTTAATCTTCTTTACTTCCACTTACTTATCCCTTTTCAAGTTTTGAATTTTTCAGGTAAAAATGATTAAGAAAACAAACGGAAAGTTGGATGCTGAGAAGCAAGAAGCTGAAAGAAAAGAGTCTGCACTAAGAGGGAAAGCCTTAGCCTCCGAGCCAGCTGGCTCGGGGACACAGAGGACTTCTCGACAGCAAACCTTGGCTGCAAAGAAATCAAAAGAGCAAGAGAAGAGGGCAGGGAAAAGTGTAGCAGTTCCCACGAATGAGGAGAGTGGCGGTGAAAGTGAGGATGAGCAGACTCCTACAAAGAAAGCAAAGATGACAAAAAGGAAGGCGGTTGCTGTTGATAGGGACATGGAGAAAACTCCATCTGTGGAAGAGCTGTATGACCACTTGCTGAATGGGGTCACTTGGACTCCAACAAGGTTCGCCGACCTTGATTTGCTGAAGGAGTTGGGTCTTGATTCTGATATTGAGGCTATGCTGGAACATTTGAAGCTACCAAAACTCCTCACCATGGCTTACCCTGTCTACAAGGAGGTCTCCTGTCAGTTCTTGTCTTCCCTTGAGGTCACTTACCATAACACTCCGCATGTGAGACAATGATGTGGCAAGATCAAGTTCAAGGTCAATGGGAGAGACTACAACATGAACTTCAAATACATTGGGAGAGTCATGGAGTTCCAAGACTTGGAAGACTCCTCTCTTCCCAAATGCAAAAATCTCC
>NC_027752.1:25465889-25467479 GCF_000695525.1 Brassica oleracea var. oleracea
TATCCACGGAAGGAAGCAGGTAATGTCACCAAGGAAGATATGCGACTGCTTTGCCCGGCTATCTACCCTACGCAGCCCCTGGAGTGCTGCCTCTTCCAAGCACCGACATCTATGCTACCTTTGGGATGGTCAGTTTCTTCGTGAGTCGTCTCGGGCACTACCGAGACTGGGCCTGGTACACCTCTGATTCGCGCCCGAAGGTTGGAATTGGCGGGTTGATCACACCACTGCTTCAATTTATGAATGTCCCCTTTGGAAAGGACGCAGCAGGATCTCGATTCATTGATGGCACTTACTTGAGGATTGCCACTTATTTCAGCGGGATGTATGGGAAGAACTACGTCTACCACTACTACTTGAAAGGCAAGCCTGTTGAGCTGGTTCTTCCAAACAAGAACCTGACGAGCTTAGAGAGACATGGAGCTATCAGCTTCAACATTTCCCAGGAAGACTTTCTTGGAGAGCACGGGTCTCTCGATCCCATTGCTGCACCAAGGAAAAGGAGTGCTCCGACGAGACATGACGAACCTGCTGCAGAAGCATCTGAACCCGTCTATGGACCTCCGTGCTAGTACTTCCAGCCATATGCTGGAGTTCTTCCTCCTGGTGCGCTTCGTGATGCTCATGAACATATTGGTCGACTTCAGCGATGGAACAAAGTGCAAGACAGGATGATAGAAAAGCTGAAAGACAAGTGCAAAGCGCTTAGCAAGACTGTGAAGAAGCAAGCAAAGACTTCAGCCAAGTTCATGACGAAAGTAGCTGATGTCTTGACTGATAGAAAAGCTTAAAGACAAGTGCAAGGCGCTTAGCAAGACTATGAAGAAGCAAGTAAAGACTTCAGCCAAGTTCATGAAGAAAGTAGCTGATGTCTTGACCAGGGGAGGAATAGCTGGCCAAGTATTTTATCATGTTTTCTTTGATGATTTGAGTCTCATGCATTGCATTGTGCATACATATATGCATAGAAAAAAAAAAACACAAAAAGAAACATGTAGTTGCATCACTTGCAATTTTATGATTGAGTCTAGAGCATATATGTTACATTCACTTGCATTGGGAACAATGATTTAAAATGTCTTGCGAAGAACTCTTGTCTAGAACTCAAAATGACACCCTAGTTAAACATATCAAGTAGCTTAAGCATCTCTTGAAAGCCTTGCACACTGCGAGCCTTGAAAACTCTTCTTGAAACTTGTTTGCTTGCTTGATGTTAGCATTTTCCTTAGGATCAGCTCTAACTTGAACTTGGCTTCAATGAACTTAATCTCTCTTGCATGTGGGAATTTGCATAGTTGATCATGGATCTCATACACATTTGAGTTATCTTATTCCTTTATACCTATCTTTGTTAACCCAAATGGCACTCCTTACCCTAAAACCTTAACCATTCTTTGAGACCAAACATTGAATTGCATGAGTGAGGCCTCTTTTGATAGCTTGTCATGTGCAAAATCTTGAGAGTATTGGAGGCGACATAGGTTTATTCTCATCTCTTGCTAGCACAATGAGTTAGCATTTGGGGATGGTGAGAGGAGTTTGTGTGTTCTAAATTTCAATATCTTGGGTTTGGGGAGTGAGAAAGATGAG
>NC_027752.1:25467522-25467780 GCF_000695525.1 Brassica oleracea var. oleracea
AGAAGGTATAAAGCTCTAGATTATGTAACAAAGAACCTTTCCCCCACATAAAAAAAAAAAGAGAAAAAGAATCAAAGAGAAGGTGGGGAAGGAAATGAGAAAGAGTTAGAGCATGTAAAAAATGAATTAAAGTCCCTAGAGTTTTGAGTCAAAAGGAAAGGAGAGTTGTTCATTGGGTGAGTGATGTGAGGGGCTTATTTTGATTTTGAGATGATTATAAAAAGGGGAGAACTTGTGATCACTTATAACAAAAGGGGG
>NC_027752.1:25467788-25468465 GCF_000695525.1 Brassica oleracea var. oleracea
GGGTACAATGATGAGAATGAATCTATGTATGCATGAGTTGCTTCTAATCTTAGATAAATTTTGCATAATGATCAAGCTCCTTGTTTTGAGTGATAACCACCTTTAAATGAAAACATTTGAACCCCTCTCTTCATTCATATTAGACCATTGCTTACCTAGCCAAATGATTGAGATCAAATGTCCATTTGTGAGAATTCGCTTTGTGTGTGTGTGTGAATCAATGTGAGAGCTGGTTGAAGGGACTTGCTAGTTGATGAATATTGCGACTTGTGTAGAAGCATAAGAGTAGGGATAGGCCTAGAGAAGCTAGAGTATAATAAGAGAGTTGCTCATGCTATTTGCTATGTTTCTTTAGGATGTTAAGTTGAGTGCTAGGAAGTGTTACTTTTGGCTATGAGTTCCCACCTTCAAACCTCTCTCCTATATGAGTTTTTGCAAGTTCACTTGAGGACAAATAAAGAACAAGTTTGGGGTAGTTGATATCTTGCATATTTCCATTGTGTTATCCATTCACCCATGTGCATTTTGATCATATAGACTAGGATTTAGCCATGTTTAGGTTGCATTTTGCATGCATGAGTCTTTATTAGGTATTGGAGTACCACATAGAGTTCTTGGGGACATTTGGGTGCGTTTGGAGATCAAAAGAGGTGATTAAGGTGATCATTGGACGAGCA
>NC_027752.1:25468487-25468810 GCF_000695525.1 Brassica oleracea var. oleracea
CCATGAACTCGATGTGCCCTACCTCTCAGAGCGACCTTACCAGAGTGACAACACGAGGTCGCTCGCCATTTAGGCTTTGGAGCGACCTTACCAGAGCGAGACCCCGAAGTCGCTCGCCATTTACGCTTCGGAGCGACCTCCTAGAGTGACAAGGCGAAGTCGCTCCAGCTCCAGAGCGAGCTCACCACAGCGACACTCAGAGGTCGCTCGGGTTGTGTCGATTTGAGAGCAACGAACAAGCCGGGAGCGACGTCCCACAGCGACTACCTGAGGTCGCTCCCAGCACCCAGAGCGACCTCCCGGAGCGACGTGCCGAGGTCGCT
>NC_027752.1:25469378-25480499 GCF_000695525.1 Brassica oleracea var. oleracea
CCTTAGTCAAGAAAGTTACTTCATTTATCGCTTTTATTATTCTGCAACTGCATTAGCATTAATCATTAGTTTAGAAATCTTTTAAATCACCGGTTGCACTTAGATTAAGTGAGTACTTGCATTCTCAGTGCTTTGAAATCCCTTAGAATTGGTTCGACAATCTTTTATACTACATCACTTGTCTTAGGAGCCTTGAAAACTCCTAACATCAGTACATGAACGATATCTGAGTTGAGGAAGCTTCTTCTTAAAAGCTTAATGTCTTCCAGGTAGCTTTCAAATGCTGGCCATTCTTCTGGTTCTGAAATCATCTTCCCCAATTGAGAACAATCTGTTGTAAACGTAACCTGAAACTGTCTTAAATTCTTCATGCATTCCATTGCCCAAATTAATGCTTCCATCTCCGAATGAAGAGGTGAGAGACACACCCTTACATTCCTTGCCTTAGCAAACCCTCAAAACCGGTAGCGTGCTAAACCAGCCTTGCCCTGATAATCTTATGAATTATGATGTTTTGAATATTTGGTGGATCCATTGTAGCAGACTTTGATTGTAACATGTTTGCTTTGTATTTTGAATGATACATTGTAGCAGATTTGCTTTGTAATTTTATTCTCTCTTATATTGTCTTAACGAACTCATGGACAACGTATATGAACATGGTCATTAATAGATTTGATCTTTAATGGGTTCGGTCCTTAGAGGACATAAATGTTTGTTTGGATATGGACACATGGACGCAGACATACTCATTGATAAGAAACTTTAATTCTACTTATTAGGAGAGAAAATGATTTTACTTCCTAAAACTTCATAATGCTAAACTCAGACATCAATCGTTTGACAATGGTAGTTAGAAAGTGTCAAAATGCATAGGCTTAAGGTTAGGAATTCCTTCCAAAGATTTAAGTTCTCCATGAGTATTTAGCTATGCTCCGGAAACAAGAAGACTGAGGTTGAAGCTCTCCCATTAGCTATCCCTTATGTTGTAACTATAGAGAGAAGACTTAATACGTTCTCATTAGGTATACAAAGAGTATTTATACAGAGTTATACGTAGGTTAAACTTAAGTATTATGTATTTACAAATAGAGTCTCAGAGTATACTATATTTCCTTAACACGCCCTCTCAAGATGGTGGGAGTTGAGTCACACCAATCTTGCTTCTGATACTCTGAAAAGGGGCTCGTGAGAGTGGTTTGGTTAGACCGTCAGCGAGTTGATCTTTGGTCGAGACGTGGACAACACGCGACACCCCTCCCTGTATCTGACCACGAACAAAGTGAAAATCAATCGCAATATGTTTCATTCTCGAGTGAAACACAGGATTAGCACACAAGTAGGTGGTTCCAATGTTATCACAGTAGATAGTTGGAGTGGTCGGAACTTTGACTCCAAGCTCGGTAAGTAAAGAACATATCCAACGAAGCTCTGAAGCTGTATTGGCAACAGCTCGGTACTCGGCCTCTGTAGAGGAGCGCGCCACACCTCTTTGCTTCTTCGAAGTCCATGAAACAGGATGTGAGCCAATGTAGACGATGTATGCATTCGTTGAGACATAGTCATCTGAATCCCCCGCCCAATCTGCATCTGAATACGCATGTAGAGGTGTAGTGGCTTCTTTGCGCAAAAAGATAACATGTGTTAACGTACCAGAGAGATAACGGAGGACTCTTTTAAGCGCTTGCCAGTGCTCTGTGGTCGGCTGGTGCATGAATTGAGATAGTCGATTGACGGCATACGAGATATCTGGTCGAGTCAAGGACAAGTATTGCAAAATTCCAACAAGCATGCGGTATTCACGAGGATCTGATAGGACCGAACCAGAGTTGAGAGTAAGCTTGGGATGAGACGGTAGAGGAGTAGCAACAGGTTTAGCGTGGAGCATATCTGATTTGACAAGGAGATCAGTTATGTACTTCCGTTGATTCAGGTGGAGTCCTTGCTTTGTCCTTGATGTCTCAATACCCAAGAAATAACTGAGATGTCTCATGTCCTTGATAGAGAAGCGAGCTGCTAAGCTGGATATAACTTGTTGAATGAGCTGTGAATCGCTTCCTGTGACCAGGATATCATCTACATAAACAAGAACATAGACAAACTTGTCATGATGCTTGAGTATAAAGAGAGACGTATCAGATAAGGAGTTTTGGAAACCAGAGGTGAGCAAGAAGTTTCAAAGGTCAGAGTACCAAGCCCTTGGGGCTTGTTTCAAACCGTAGATAGCCTTTCTCAAGCGACAAACATGCATAGGCCTGTCCTTGTCAGTGAACCCTGGTGGCTGAGTCATGAAGACCTCTTCATCCAAGTGGCCCTATAGAAATGCCGTATTGACATCAATCTGTCGAATAGGCCAATCATTGTTGACTGCAAGACCGAGAACTATTCTGATCGTAGTGGCCTTGATCACTGGACTAAACGTGTCGTTGTAGTCAATCCCCTGTTGTTGGTGAAACCCTTTTGCCACAATCCTAGCTTTATATTTATCAATGCTCCCATCTGGATGGTATTTGATAGTAAACACCCAACGACAGCCTACTATGTTCATCGTCTCAGTTACAGAAACAAGATCCCAAGTGTGATTTTCTGTAGTTGAGATGAATTCAGATCCCATGGCTTTCCTCCAGTGCTCATGTTTTATCGCCTGTTGCCATGTAGAAGGAATCCAGTGAGGATCACTTTCAAGAGACGCAGTGAGATTATACCTTGTGACATGCTTCACTATGTCGTTGCGTGAGCGAGTGGTCATAGTGTGTCGTGGTGGTGCCTGTTGGGGTTCTGGAGCTACAGCCGGCGTAGGTGAATGTTGATCATGAGAATCAGGTTGCGTAGGCTGAGAGACTGAAGTTGGAGAGGGCATGGAAGTTGCAGTTGGCGTCACAGAGGGAGTATCGTTTGACTGTTGCGACGGTGGTGGTGAAGAATCACTACTTGAGTTGCGGTTGTCCAGAGTCACCGTTGGCGACCGTATGAGTGGCGGAGAGAAGGGTACTGTGGTGTATGGCGGGAAGGAAGAGGATGGAACAGAGTCATTTGGAACAGAGGAGGGCGTTTTTGTAAGCTGAACAAATGGGAATTGTGTCTCATTGAATCACACATGGCGAGAGATAAAGATGCGACCAGAGACTGGTTCTAGACATTGATAGGCACTTTGGGTGAGAGAATAGCCAACAAAGACACAAGGAGATGATCTATGTTCAAGCTTGTTGGGTGCATAAGGCCGCAGCCATGGAAAGCACAAGCAACCAAAGGTTCGAAGTTTATGGTAGTTAGGGGAGATGCCAAATAGCTTTTGGTAAGGAGAGATGTTGAAAAGGACAGGTGTTGGGAGTCTATTGATGAGGAACACAGCCGTGGCAAATGCGAGAGGCCAGTGTGTACGAGGCATCTTTGCGGAGGACAAAAGAGATAGGCCAGTTTCAACAACATGTCTATGTTTCCTTTCAGACATGCCATTGTGTTGAGGGGTATGAGGTGGAGTTGTTAGATGAGAGACTCCAAGAGTAGAGAGAGAGTGGCGTAGAGCAATGTACTCCCCACCATTATCAGTATAGAGGTTTCGAAGTTTGGTGTTGAACTTGGTCTCGGCTAAGAGTTTGAAGGTGATAAAGATCTCTTTAACTTAAGATTTAGCTGTGAGAGGAAAAAGCCATGTATATCTTGTGAAGTGGTCCACGAAGATCAAATAATATTTATGATTTTGAGTAGATGGAACAGGTGATTGCCATACATCAGAAAAGACAAACTCAAGAGGATGGGTAGAGACAATAGTACTTTGATGAAAAGGAAGCTTTTGTGTTTTATTGAGTAAGCAATCATTGCAAGGAGAAAAACTCGAAGTTTTATTGAAACATGGCAAAGAAAAGCTAGAAACAATAGTTTTTAAAGTAGAAGAAGAAGGATGGCCTAATCTATGATGCCATTGAGAAATGGTAGTTTTGGTATCAGGATAAGAGACATAGGATGCGGCTGGTTTGGAAAGGGATAAGGGCCACTCATACAAGTCATCCTTCGTGTGGCCTTGGAGCAACCGGATTCCCGTTTGTAGATCCTTCACCTGAAAACAAGAAGGAAAGAATTCCACAGAAACTTGATTAGCATTGCATAGTCTATAAACAGATATCAAGTTCTTGTTTACATTCGGCACACAAAGTATATCTTGAAGTTTCAATGATCTAGATGGCGTTAAGATAGAAGCAGAGCCAGTGTGTGTGATACTTAAACCTGAACCATCAGCTATTGCAATTTCATCACCTCCTGTGTACGCTTGATGAATGGCCAAGTTGTTGAGATCAGACGTAAGATGATGTGTGGCACCACTATCAAGAAGCCAAGCATTGGGGTTGTAGAGTGAGGCGTGAGCCACATTAGCTCGTGGCTGCCAGGAGGTGGAGTGAGGCATCATATGTTGTTGATTGATGTAAGTGGAGTTCCCACTGTGGAGTTGTGGACAATGACGAGCACTGTGTCCAAAGACACTACAAATCTGACACTTCCCTTGATAGCCACCACCACGAGGCTGTGCCTGTTGAGAGTGCGAGTTGAATGATGGTTGTTTTTGTGAGTAACCACCACGGTAGCCTCCACGACGAGAGGTATTGTTGTTACGGTTGTTGTTTGAAGAGCCCTTATAGTTTGTGAGATTAGCTGTAACCGGGGCAGGAGAAGTCGCCACAGAGTTGAGTTGGATCTTGGCTTCCTGATTGAGAAGTTTTTCATGGATCTCGGTAAGAGATGGAGGAGTGTCACGGCCTTCTATCTGATCAGCCACTGTTTTGTATTCTTCTGGGAGTCCGTTGAGGATAAGTTCGATTTGATCTTCAGAATCAAGAGGCTTGCCAAGCAAGGCAAGCTCATCAAAGCGAGTGGTGAGACCTTGAAAGAACTCATTAATAGATTTGGAGTCCTTTTTCCAGGAGCGAAGTTGATGCCGGATCTGTTGAACATGACCGCGACTTGGCTTGGCATATGTTGCTTGGAGGATTGTCCAGACCTCCGCAGCTGTCGTCGCGGTTGAGAGAATTGGCTGCAGGGTCACGGTGATTGCGCCAAGGAGTCCACTGTAGATCAATCGGTCTTGACGTTTCCACAGGGTGTAGGAGGGATTTGTTTCAAGAGATCCATCAGCAGGGGTGATGGTAGCAGCAGGGACAACACCAGATCCATCAATGAAAGCAGCCAAATCATACCCATCAAGAAGAGCATGAACTTGTCTGCTCCACATGAGGAAGTTAGAGCTGGTAAGTTTGGTAACATTGGTCATGTTAATGTTGAGGAGAGTGGTGGTGTTGGAGACAGTAATGGTCTCGCTGTTTGAAGCCGGAGAGTTTGAGCTATTAGACAGGGTGATGCTCAATGAAAAATTTGAAAAAGAGAGATGGCGGCTTAGTTAAGTACAGATGGCTCTGATACCATATAGAGAGAAGACTTAATACGTTTTCATTAGGTATACAAAGAGTATTTATACAGAGTTATACGTAGGTTAAACTTAAGTATTATATATTTACAAATAGAGCCTCAAAGTATACTATATTTCCTTAACAGTAACTGACTGAAGATGTAATTACATTGGGTAAGTGGCAGCATTGAGATGATTTTAAGTGCATGTCATATCTACTCCCCTCGTTATGGGTATCAGGACGGTTAATGCGTTCTCCGTAATTTGAACAATTTTTTTTGGGAACAGTAGCAATTTGTCCACCCATTCCATATCAGTAGACTCGCAAATCAGGTGTGGAAATTTCGATAGGTGTGGAAATTTCGATAGACTTAACTCCTTATATGACAGACTTTAGGTCTGTTTTCCATGCGTCCTCCACAAATTAAATGTAGCAAGCAGAGCCGGCTTAGTAGCAAGGGCGGGCAGGGAGATCGCCCAGGGCCCATAGACAAAAAGGGGCCCACAATTTTTTTTTAGTTTTGTGATGATGTTAAAAAAATTGTTTTATGGATCTATTATCTTGTTTTGCTACGTGGAACTCTTCCCCAATAATTTTTTTCACCTTCAACTATGACCGAGTATGGATTTTACTTTCGATAAGATAATCAATTCAGTTCAAACCCTTCCTGCATCTTGTAACTTTGTGTGTGACTGAAAAATCAGAAACCGGTTTGAACACAAGTTCCGTTTTTGCAATTTCTGAACATTTGAAGTTATATTCTGTTGTTGACTATAGGAACCAGAACCATATTATGATATCATTATTGTTATTTGATCAATAGGACGCCCATTAGAACAGACTATAAAATCACAAGTTTTTGTGAATGTATTTGTTAACCGGTTCTGTTATTTTAAGACATTTTTTTCGTAGTTACAGTTCAATTTTTATTTACTAATTTTTTTAGGTTTGCATTTATCTTTTGATGTTCAGGTTCCTTTTTTTGTCAATTCCTGAATCATATCTTATTTTTTCCTTTTACTTGAACTGTTCTTTCGGTCACACAAAAAGGTGCTTCACATAAATTTGTGACAAAGAAATGTTAGGGGTCTTTTTTTTTGTTTTACCCCAGGGTCTACTAAATGTTTAAGCCGGCGCTGGTAGCAAGTTGGCTTTCAACACTAGTTTATTATTCTCTCGACTGATTATCAGTGTAATCTCTAAATAGTAGTATATTGGTTTTTCATCCTCATTTAGTTATCGATTTATTGTCAACCGCCTATTTTACAAAAGTGGATCTGTGCTAAATATGATCTGACTTTTCCAGTATCCTTTTTAATATTTACAGTAAGAGAATAAAAGTTTTGTTAAATAGCCATGTCATATAGATAGGACAAGTAAAATTGTAATTGGTAAAAAAATGTTAAGAAACTTTTAGAACATATACTACTATTAGATTCTATCTATTCTATTAAAATAGAGTTACTATTTATATCTACCACAAAAAATCATATTAGATTCATTTCATCAGTAACACCTATTTGATTATTGGGAGATTTGCCAGAAATGACCTAAAACTTAATTTTACATGGAAAAGTATACTCCAAAATTCAGTCAAATGCAAAAGTAATCTAAAAGAGTAGTGAAATTACAACCATCTCTTTATAACCAAACAAAAAACATGTAATCACTTTTACGATTATAACACTGCAAAATCTTTTGAGGTTAGTGAAGACTTCTATGAGAGAGAAGCCTTCTCATGTATTTAATCTTAAAAATAATTTAAAAGAGTAGTCAAATACAAAAGTAACCTAAAAGAGTAGTGAAATTATAACCATCTCCTTATAACCAAACAAAAAACATGTAATCACTTTTACGATTATAACACTGCAAAATCTTTTGAGGTTAGTGAAGACTTATATAAGAGAGAAGCCTTCTCATGTATTTAATCTTTGAAATGATTTATAAAATTTATAAAAAAATATTTTGATGGAAAATAAATTGAAATCATGTAATTATAAACAATTCTAATTGATATAAATTTAGATATACTAAAATTAAAATGTTTTCAATATATATGAGTGAATATAGGTTGTAAGTCATGATTGTCCTTGGTTTAGGGTTTGGTAACATGTTGTAGTATTATTTGTATTTTAGGATTAGATTTTAGAATCTTAAAGTTTTAAGAAAAATAAATTTGACATATATGTGTTTAGTTTTGTATACATTAAACACTTTATAAGTTGATCTTATATTGAATGAATTATTTGTTGCTATTTAGTTAGTTATTTGATTTTAGGTTTTAAAATAACTTCTTAGGAAGTCTTCTAACTTATTATGCATTAGAAGAGCTCCTGGTTCAAATAGGGTTGGGAAGTCTTCTAGAGTTCTAGTGCATTTTATGCTAAAATACTTTCCAAGAAGTCTTCCGAACCAAAAAAATATTTAACCTAATTGAAATTTTTATTTCCTTATATAAAACATTTACACATTCTCTCTTTCTCTCAAATGGCTGCAACAAAATGTAATTTGTCTCACTCTAATACTCTCCAACCTCGCTCTAATCTCTTTGAACTCGAAGAACACCAAACTTTATCAATTTCTCATATATTTGTCTCATGTCTTTCTCAATATTTTATTTTGTTTTTGCAGGTTTTTCATTTCATGGTTTTTCATCTTCCACTCTCTTAAAAGTAGATCTATAAATTTTAGATATGTATTTTTGTGCGTTTGATATGTTAGATTCGAAAAATCTATAGATTCAACCTAATGTGATTGTTTTATTTATTATTTAAGATAAAAATTGTATTTTTGAAGTTTTTTTCTGTTTTGAAGTCACTTTAACGTTTGGATATGCAGGTTTTTAAATTCCGAAGACTATATATTAGACTTTGTAGCAGACTTCTCGGCATCCTTCTTGGAAGACTTCTCGGCAGACTTCTCAAGCAAACTTCTCGGAAGACTTAATGCGAATTAAACAGTAATTAGAATTTAACGGCAAACTTAGATTTAAAGTGAAATTTGACCGCAAATTAGAAGAATTCTAATTCGCGGTCAAATTTCACTGAAAATATTAGTTCTCTCATATGGTTAGGAAACTCTTATTTTGATAGTTTATATAATATTGTAAATAATATATTCATTTGTCTCTAATCTATTAAATAATTATTTGTTTATTGCTTTATTCATCCATTCAAGTTCTCGTAATCATAAATTGTTGTCTTCATTATAAATCTTTTGTTAACATTATGGTTGTTTAAATTAAAGGGTAGAATTATAATAATATAGCAGTTGACACAAGTTCGATATAACAATAAATTCATAACATAATAATATAAGTTCCAAAGCCCAACAAACATAACAATAAGTTCATAACACTAGATATGGATAGATATAAGACTTTGAAGTTACTTGAATCTCATAAAAGTTAAAAAGTATATCTTATGATCTAAGAAGACACATTAAACCACATGACTTGATATTCTTGAAGTCGCTTAAAACTTTTGAAATTTAA
Source organism: Brassica oleracea var. oleracea (assembly GCF_000695525.1). NCBI lineage: Eukaryota > Viridiplantae > Streptophyta > Magnoliopsida > Brassicales > Brassicaceae > Brassica > Brassica oleracea. Next base: position 25,478,271 of record NC_027752.1, read on the forward strand.
AAAACATATGTTGAGGTTACTTAACACTCTTGAAAATACAATTTTTACAAATAGTAATTGAGAAGTCTTCTCTCATCAACTAGAAACATTAACAAACATAAATGTTTGTATCCTCATAATTATCACCAATTAAGTTATGAATTTCATTCATGAAATCCAATATTGACTAATACAAATGAATTAACAAGAAAATATTAAAAAGCCATTTTAAATTTACAGAAAGTAAAAGTTTAATAAATATTGCAAATTTACAAAGAAAAACTTCTTAAGAAGTCTTCTAGAGAGCAGATTTCTAGAGAATCTTTTTTTGTTAATATTGGTTTACTTTTCTTTTTGAAAAAATATCGATAATACTAGAGTAGACTTCTCTCTTTGAAATTGACCAAAATTTTGCAGATATTTGACTTTTCTAAAGAAGACTTCCGGTGAAGTCTTCTCGGAGATAGAAGTCTTCTTACCATCACATGAAAGTGTCACAAGAAGTATGCATTTGAAATTGACCATGTTAGGGTAAAATAATCAGGGTTCTTCGTGGTACTATATAAACAAGAAGTAAAGCATGATGAAGATATCAAAGGTAGTGTTTTATTGATATTTTGAAATGATTACAACATATTGGTGTATAAACCCTAGTTGTAGCTGCATACCTACAAATAAAAAATGAATAGTCTGTGATCACCTTGTTCAAGGGTTTAAGAGTCTTTGTAATAAGTATTTATAGTCACAATTTAGGTTATATACTTCCATATCCTGAAATACGAAAAGATCTCTCATTATCTAGAAGAGTTTCTTTTAAACTAATAAGTAGGAGGGAAACACGACCCGGTGGTTATAAGATTGTTGGCAAGAGAAGAAGGCCGACGTCATGCTTTAGATAGGAGAAGTTACTTCCTGGTTAAATATCCCAAACATGATTGTTTCAGGATCTTGAAACAAGACACTTATGGGATTGTCGCAAGTTGCTTTGATGTTACTTGGGGAAGTGCGGTAGTCCGTAGGCGGTTGTAAGTGCCTCAATTTGCTCGTTAGTGACCTTTGTTACTACTTCTTGATGATAATCTAAGCGATCCATGATTGACTACACCATGTCGATGATGACGATTTGGTCAAAAGAGCTGCTGAAGGTGGATGTATGATCGCAGCAGGATCGACTTCGGTTTGGTTGTTATTGTTGTTTCCCTTAGGTAACATAATCCTATCTCTTTTTGGCTTTTCTTCCTAATTCCACACAGAAATTAAATGGGGAAAGTAAAAAGAAAAAACGCTCTGACGGCGATGCAAAAGGCGATTTAGGTTTCCATGTTTTCTCGAAGGTGGGATCCGGGTATCACCAACGGTGAATGGATCGGAGGGGATCTTTATCAAATCAAGGTTCGCACATACATGGGAAGACGATTTCCTTCGGATTCTCGATGTATGGTAATGGAATTTCGAGTGTTTTTTTCGGAGAAGATATGGAAGATCGGGTTTGTGGGGGAACAAAATTCGGTTTCAATCATCTTTAAGATGAAATCGAATGTATTTAAAGGTAATATCTTTCACTTTCTTCAACTGATTTTCTTGTTTGAAGGAAATGGGATGCAAGGAAGGCATGTGGGATTTGATAATGTTGGGATATGGAGACTAGGGATCTGTTGGTTTTTTGAGATGAGAGTTTGGATCTGTTGGTTTTTTGAGATCGTAAGTTTAGGGATTCAATTGTTCTATGATATTGTGATACAGGGTGTCAATAATGGATTTGATATTACTACGAAATATCTTCTAAATATTAGATTGGCTAAATGGAATTGCTATAAAAGAACGTCTGGGGTTCTCTTATCTTGCGTCAGTTGTTCTCGTTTCATACTAATAAACGAGATTCATAGCTTTCTCTGTATCATGTCGCAGAGTCAGTTGCTACACAAGAGTGAGATGAAGAATGGTAATACCACCCGCAATGTTAGTCAAATACATGTGAAAAATGATGGACGGTGGTGTCGGTAAAGAATGACAACGAAGTCAACAAAAGAGGAGGCCATTTTGTCAATAATTATGGCTTTCACATGTCCAAGCTTCTTCTATAAATACTAAACGCAAGGTGAAGAGCAAACCATCCCAAAACAAGAAGAGAAGAAGAAGAGAAAAACGTGAGAGAGAAAAAAAAAAAAAAAAAACTTTTTTTTCTCACAAAAAATCTTCTTTAAGAAATTACGAGTAATTTCTGAGTGTATTTGGGATCGGGGTGTGAGT
>NC_027752.1:25482612-25492110 GCF_000695525.1 Brassica oleracea var. oleracea
TAAAAAGAGACTGCATTCCGCAGTAATAAAGCCATTGAAGGAACCCAAACCAAGCACTAACAAACCAGCCACCGAGACCGAAGTAGAAGAGCTTCTTAGGACCAAAATCAGAGAGGAAATGGAAAGCCAAAGAACTCCAGAGGCAGAATACACTGAGATCTGAGAAAACTTCATATTTAAATCTGGACTCATGAATGATTCTGAAGCAGAAGACAGTAACAGGAGATGGAATGATGAGATGGAAAGTCTCTTGGAAAAGACAGATCTGTCCAAGAATGAAACTCCATTGATGATATGGGATTTGCAGAGGATGAGAGTTTTGACAGGAGAGAAGGATCTGTTAGAGGTTCTAACGGGAGATGAAGGTGGATCGGGAGGTTCTGGAGGGTCAGGCTCTGTCAACTGACCGGAATTCATGGCAGAGGAGGAGAAGGCTAAGGGAGGAAGCCCCTGGCGGCTAGGGTTTTCTAGAGAGAGTTTTGCACTCTGTCTTCTTCCTGCAGGAGATATATATTTATGTATATATTTATGTATTCTGGCACTTCAAAATATTTTGATAATATTTGTATCATATTGTAAGTAAAACCTAATAACTTATGGTATATATATACCGCATATAATATAACAAGAACAATAGGAAAAAACTAATTTATATAATCTAATTCAAATATAACTATGAAATCAGTTGTTCTTTCTTATTTTAAGAGTATATAATTTAAAATGTAGGAATCTAAAATTATTTTATATAAATTAATAAAATATCATAATCCTAACATTATTAAGTATTAACTATAGTTAAAAAGTTAAAACGAAAGTAAAAAGAAAAAAACGCTTTGACGGCGATGCAAAAGGCGATTTAGGTTTCCATGTTTTCACGAAGGTGGGATCTGGGTATCACCAACGGTGAATGGATCGGAGGAGATCTTTATCAAATCAACGTTCGCACATACATGGGAAGACAATTTCCTTCGGATTCTCGATGTATGGCAATGAAATTTCGAGTTGTTTTTTCGGAGAAGATATGGAAGATCAGGTTTGTGGGGGAACAAAATTTGGTTTCAATCATCTTTAAGATGAAATCGAATGTATTTAAAGGTAATATCTTTCACTTTCTTCAATTGAGTATCTTGCTTGAAGGAAAGGGGATGCGAGGAAGGAATGTGGGATTTGATAATGTTGGGATATGGAGACTAGGGATCTGTTGGTTTTTGAGATGAGAGTTTGGATCTGTTGGTTTATTGAGATCGTAAGTTTAGGGATTCAATTGTTCTATGAGATTGTGATACAGGGTGTCAATTATGGATTTGATATTACTACGGAATATCTTCTAAATATTAGATTGGCTAAATGGAATTGCTATAAAAGGACGTCTGGGGTTCTTTTATCTTGCATCAGTTGTTCTCGTTTTATACTAATAAACGAGATTCATAGCTTTCTCTGTATCATGTCGCAGAGTCAGTTGCTACACAAGAGTTAGATGAAGAATGGTGATACCACCCGCAAGAGGTTGAAGATCTCGGTGCCCCACTTTGACAACTCTAAGTTGATCAGAACCTTCTCCAAAACGTTGATTGGTCGGTGCATGAACCCGGAGGAACAAGACATGAAGGCTTTGATCACAAACCTGCCGAAAATCTGGTGTTTGGAGAAACGGGTTACTGGAATGGACCTGGGACTTGGAAAGTTTCAATTTGTATTTGAAACTGAGGAGGAGATAGAGGGGGTCTTGAAGCTTCAACCTTATCACTTCGACTACTGGATGCTCTCACTGGCTCGATGGCAACCAAGGAAATCTCCTAAACTCCCTTCGGAGATAACTTTTTGGGTTCGGGTTTTAGGCGTCCCTGCAGAGTTCAAGACGGCTCCTACTTATGAGAGTATCGGGGATGCTATTGGAAGAACGGTGATGGTGGATGTGGAACACGCGCGGGTTCAAGTGGTGGTGGACGCTTTCAAGGAGCTCTGCTTCGAAACCACTATAGACTTCAAAGGTGGGGAATTCTACGAGAGTGAGGAGGCCTTGGTATCTCTACGGTACGAGAAGCTTTTTGGCTTTTGTCAATTTTGCTCCAGTCTTTGTCATAAGGACGAGAAGTGTCCTCTGGATCCTAAGAATATAAAGAAGAGCCCGGAGAAGAGTAGGGAGATGAGAGAGGGAAATGGTGGATGGCACGATGTAGGAAAACATGATGAGAGAGCCCGGAGTTACAAGGGAGTGGTGATCAATGGAAATAGCAATCAACCAAACAGAGAGAAGGAGAGTCGAGCTTATTTTGGGAAGGGGAAAGGCAAAGTGGCCGAGGATCATGATCACAAATGGGTGAAGACAGCGGAGATGGGTCATAAGAGGGTCTCTTCCTACCATGGGAACTCCTGTGGTGATGCAGGAAGTTCGTATAGAAGATCATCACGAAGAGAGGAAACAAATGTGGCACCACAGGAGGATCGGGTTCAAACATCTCCAAGACGTGTGGAACGTCAAGATGGTCAGAATGAGATAAGAGAAGAGACACGTGAGGAAGGGGAGATTAAGAGTGCTGGCGAGGAAGCTTTGGCTCTTGTTTCTAAGGAATTTCAAGCTGCACTTGCTGAGACACAGTCGGCTGGTTTGGAGGTGATCTCCGATCCTGTGGATGGAGAGGAGGGCCTACAAAAAATCCAAAGTCTTTTGGAGAATGATCGAGCCCCGGAGGGAGAAGTGGAGGATGTGATGGAGATGGACAAAATTCAGGCAGCATTGCTGGAACATGGTTTGGATATGAATGCGATAGATGCTCTTCCGGCAGTCTCTGAGGAGGGAATGATTGCGGGGTACGAAGAGGAAGATCAACTTCAGTAGGCAGGGGAACAGGCTAATGGCGAAGATGAGAAGAATAAGGATGCAACGGAGCAGGCCAAGAAACAGGGGACTCGTAAAAGACTGTTCAAACCTTCAATCTACGTACCAGGAAGTACAAAGATGAGGATTGCAGCAGCGCTTGTCTCTCCTCGCAAACGTGCAGCAGCCAAGATGGGGACTCGTAAAGGGGATACAAATAAGCCATTGGAGAGTAAGGGACCGTCAAACCCAAACTCTGGAAACCTGAAGAACTAATTTTATGGATCAAGTCTTACTAGTATCTAGCAAGCAGGGTCTGGGGTGTTTAATTTTCAAAGTTTTCTTATTGATGTTTTGGTATTGGGAAAGATCTCTTTATAAGATCATGCGTTGGAATAAAATTTGCTATTTGGATTACTGGTGTTGGCGTGGTTTGGATCAGAGGTTTATTATCTTTGCATTCAGATGTTTTGGTTATGTTGGTAAGTCTTTGGCACACGGCTCAGCTTTGGAAAAGTTATTGTGGCCGGTCTCATTTAACCGAATGCAGTGAAGAACTCGAAGAATTTGTCACAGGTTGGCAAGGTCTATTGGTCTGGAGCGTCAACAAGAACGAGGAAGGAGTGATGTTCGATACAAAGGTAACAGATGGAGGGTGCAAAGTTCTTTTCTAAATAAGTGTCGTATTACACGGTTTGAGGCTCCATTTGGTTTACGGAGGATCACATTATGGATTACAATACTGGCACTTTGGCTCTTACCTCGCAGGAACAGAGTTAGGCAGCTTCAGGTTAATATGTTGGACAAATATTGGGTCAAGATAATAGTAAACAATAATGTCTTTTTGGTTTTATTGCATATTGTTCTTTCGGATCAAGATAATGTTGTAGAAACATTTGTTCAGTATTGTTACTTAAAGGTTTTGATTTGGGTTTGGTGTTGCTTATATATGGATCGGGAATTATTTTACGTTACGGACATGCCATTTGTATTGGTTCTACGGCCACTGGTGCTTTGGTGTTACTCGTTGTTCCTTCAGATAGTATCTTATATGGTATTTGGAAGAATAACGAATCACAAGAAGCGGTTGGAGATTGGGAACATGTTTTTGGCTAGAGACTATTCTAATATTTTATTTCATCACGGGACATACAAGTGTTTTCTTTGAAGGTTTCAAGGAAAATTTCTATGGGATGGGGTGGAGATATGAAAGTTAATAAGTTTGAAGACATTAACGTGGCGGAGAGCCTTTTTACTATGGGGGTTGGAGAATTCAGGGTATCATTACACACAATTTAGTCAGCTCAAAGGAGCCTTTCCATATATTTTTAAATGAGATCACTAAGTTGGAATTGCCGAGGAATGGGAAGTAAGTGGACTATAAGTTATTTAACGGAGATATGTCATAAACATAAGCCGGATTTTTTATTTTTATCGTAGACAAAGCAAGAATTTGAGTTTGTCCAGAAATTCAAGCTCATTTCGGATTTGATAATCTGGTCACAGTGGATCCAGTGGGACGAAGTGGTGGACTAGCGCTTTATTACAATAATGAGTACCAGGTTAATGTCTTATATTCAAGTAATCGAATGATAGATGTGGAAGCAGTGGCTCTTGGGAAAACGGTCTATATGACGCTTGTGTATGGAGATCCAGTTCAAGACCTACGAGAACAAGTGTGGGAACGTTTAACTAGATATGGAATTTCGCGATCAGAGCCATGATTTATTATTGGTGATTTAAATGAGATCACAAGAAATCATGAAAAAGAAGGTGGAGCTTTGAGAAGTGCAAACTCATTTGTTCCTTTTAACAATATGATAAGGAATTGTGGTTTACTGGAGTTTCCTGCCAAAGGAAATAAGTTGTCATGGCAAGGAAGAAGAGGCAAAGGCAAAGGGGCAGTAATGGTTAGATGTCGTTTAGATCATGCATTAGCGAATGAGGAGTGGCACACGCTATTTTCCTGTTCTTATACATAATATTTAAGGATGGTAGCATCGGATCATCGCCCAGTGGTGGCTTACTAAGAAGATAAAGTTATCAGGAGAAAATGGCAGTTTAGATTTGATAAGAGGTGGGTTGAACAAGAAGGCCTTATGGAATCAATTACAATGGGATGGTCCGATAATAGTGAAGGAACAGGAACTGGTATAGTGGCAAAAATTAGTAATTGCCGTCATGAAATAGCCAAATGGAGGAAAAATAATCCACCTTATGGGAATGAAAAAATATCAGACTTACAGAAGGCTCTTGAAGAGGTACAAACAGATGATACTAGATCTCAGGAGGATATTATGGAGGTGTCGAGAAAGTTGCAAGAAGCATACAAGGACGAAGAGGAGTACTGGCATCAGAAACGCAGAAATATGTGGTATTCATCTGGAGACCTCAATACAAAATTCTATCATGCTTTAACTAAGCAACGAAGAATCCGTAATAGGATCGTAGGGTATGATGTTGACGGAAATTGGATTACAGAGGATAATGGAGTAGAGAAAGTTGCGGTTGACTATTTTGAAGAATTTTTTACTACAACTTCTCCATCGGAGTTTGACGATTTTCTCTCAGGGGTAACACCGAGCATAACTCCACAGATGAATCAACGATTATTGAGGATAGCGACAGAGGATGAGGTCAGATAGGCTCTGTTTATGATGCATCCAGAGAAGGCGCACACCAGGACCGAATGGCATGACAGCTCTCTTTTTCCAACACTCATGGCATATTATTAAGGGAGGTTTGGTGGAGCTGGTGAATGATTTTTTGGTTTATGGAGAAATGGATTCAAGGTTAAATATTACTAATATATGTATGATTCCAAAGACAGAGAGACCTACAAGGATGATGGAGTTGCGAACTATCAGCTTATGTAATGTAGGGTATAAAATTATTTCGAAGGTTTTGTGTCAACGTTTGAAGTTGTTGCTACCCTCTCTAGTATCAGAAACGCAATCGGTATTTGTGGCAGGACGGCTGATTTCTGATAATATTCTTATAGCACAAGAAATGTTTCATGGATTACGGACTAATGAGGCTTGTAAAGGAAAGTATATGGCAGTACAACGGATATGAGTAAGGCTTACGATAGGGTAGAATGGGAGTTTATTAAGGCATTACTACAGAAAATGGGGTTTCATGACCATTGGATTAAACTAATGGTGGAGTGTATATCATCGGTTCAATATCAGATCCTTTTAAATGGCCAACCTCGGGGCCTCATTGTGCCACAAAGGGTTTACGTCAAGGAGATCCTTTTTCTCCCTATTTATTTATTCTGTGTACCGAGGCTTTGATAGCAAATATTAAGAAGGTGGAGAGGGAGAAACAATTAACAGGAATAAAGGTGGCCAGAGCATGCCCTTCAATATCTCATTTGCTTTTTGCGGATGATAGTCTCTTTTTTTTGTAAAGCTCAAAAGGAAGAGTGTTACACCATTCTAAGGATTTTAAAGGAATATGAGAAAGCTTCAGGTCAACTAATAAACTTTGATAAGTCTTCCATTCAATTTGGGCACAAGATAGAAGAATCTGTCAGACAGGAGCTAAGAGATATTTTGGGCATACAGAATTTGGGAGGGATGGGAACTTATCTAGGCCTGCCGGAAAGTCTTGGGGGGTTCTAAGATACAAGTTTTTGTCTTCGTACAAGATCGGCTAAATAATAGGGTCAATGGCTGGACTTTTAAGTTCTTTACGAAAGGAGGAAAATAAGTGATCATCAAAGAAGTGATTACGGCTTTGCCAAATCATGTGATGTCTTGCTATCGTTTACCCAAGGCTACTGCCAAATACTTTATTTTCTTGAGTTTTTAAAGGTCGGTATTACAGGAATGCATCACCCCTGGATCCGATTCGTTCATATTCTTCGTCATATAGTTGACGGAGTATTGTATCTGCTAGATCTCTGGTAAGCAAAGGACTAATCAAAAGGGTGGGAACAGGATCCTCTATATCCGTATGGAATGATCCTTGGCTCCCAACCACTCGCCCGAGACCAACTAATAAAAATCAACACAATCTTTACCCAGACCTTACAGTGGATTATCTTATTGATCCTCATTTGCGAAGATGGAATTCGCTGGCGCTTCAGGCTTTGGTGGACCCACAAGATGTGAAATTGATAGAAAGTATACCACTGAGTAGAACTCGGATGGCAGAACAAGCGGGATGGCATTTCAAAAATAATGGAAAATATACGGTTAAATCTGGATATCAGGTTGAAAAGATATATCCAGATAAGGAAAAACCACCATTAGTGTTTGGACCCACGGTGGATATTTTGAAGGCATATTGTTGGAAAATACGGTGTCCACCAAAAATTAAGTATTTTCTATGGCAATTGGTGATAGAGTGCATAGCAGTTAAGAAGAATCTGCATATGCGAGGGATACCCGGAGATATCTGTTGTGCAAGATGTGGAGCAGAGGAGGAATCGATCAACCATGTTTTTTTTTTTTTAATGTCCTCCTGCACTTCAGGCATGAGCTCTTTCAAAGATTCCAACAAATCCAGCTATGTTCCCAACAAGCTCTCTCTTTGTGAACATGGATCATCTCTTTTGGAGAGTTGTTCCACATATGGAGGATCATCAGTTTGCATGGATATTATGGTACATATGGAAAGGAAGAAATAATAAAGTCTTTAGTAATATTGATGTGGATCCTTTGGATACTCTTAAACTGGCAGAAACGGAATCAAAACTCTGGGCTGAGGCACAAATATTGAATGACCAAAAGAAGACTCCACAGGTAGAGGCTACGATTCTTCCGTCAATTCCAGGAAGATGGTGTTTTACGTATGGTTCCTGTAAAGAGAATGATATTTTTTCAGGTCAAGGATGGTACAGTACCTTAGAAGGGTTTGGGGGCAAGGAATGTTCGGGCTTCACTCTCTCTCTTCATGCAGAGATGGAAGCTTTACTATGGGCTATGGAATGCATGAAAAACTTACGACAATTTCAGGTTACGTTTGCAACGGATTGTTCTCAATTAGTGAAGATGGTTTCAGAACTATAAGAATGACCAGCGTTTGCAAGTTATTTGAAAGATATAAACAGCCTGAAAGAGAGTTTTTTCCGCGCAGAGATTATCTATGTACCAAGAACGCAGAACAAGAAGGCGGATAGCTTAGCCCGCAGTGCTAGGAAGGAAACGTCTTTTGTAGTTCACATGGATCAAGATCTTACAGTGTGGTTCATAGAATCTATATGAGTCTGTAAAGTTGATGACAAAAAAAAAAATTGGAAAAAAAAATTCAGAAGTAAATGTATAGTTTATAATATAAAATAAAAAGATAAAGTTAAAAAAGATAAAGTAAAAAAGATAAATTAATAAGTAAATCATATTTATTTATAAATTAAAATGAATTAAAAATATTTCAAAATAAATTATTTTAAAAAGCAAATTCAAAAATTCAAAATAAGTAAATAAATCCAAATTCATCGCCATTAAAGAAGCTATCAACATCAATAATAATGTCTAAAATATTTAACGTCAATATATCGGGAAATTATCACATATAAAAATTATGTCAGAAACTTTCGCTGGTATATGTTGAATTTATTTACTTATTTGAATTTTAAATTTTTATTTTGAAATTTCATTTTATTTTAAATTATTTTGGTTTATTAATAAATTTGAGTTATTTATTCATTTTTTTTCTTTTGTACATTTATTTATGAATTTTTATTTTATATAAGAATTAAAATTTGATTTTATTGTATTTATTTTTCATTATATTAACTGTTTTTCTTATTTCTAATTAAAAAAAAAAAATTTAACAAAAAATAAACGACAGTGTACCGGTTACATTTTAAGTGATAAAACAGTGAGTTAGTTTGAAGTATAAGTGCTTGAGCTTCAAAGTTTAAAATGTTGTTTTTTACATTTTTAAAATGCTATGTTCCTTTTTTTTTATTCTCTTGACTAACTTCTTTTTCTTCAATCGCCTTTACTAAAATAGTGGACCTAAAAGAACAAAAAATAGTGGACCGACTTTATCTATCGGATCGATCATGAATAAGAAGTAAAACCCATCTCTAAAACCATTCAAATATAACCCCCATAAGTCATAACTCATAACTACTAAACAATAATGTAGTGAATATCTTAATACAAAATAACAAAATAATTGCGATAACAACGAAATAAGGTTTGTTTACCCAAAGAAGAGGGCGGTATTGGCTTCCGGCTAATTCATGAGTTCAATTTAGCACTACTGGCAAAGCAATTATGGAGACTGGTCCAATACCCTGATTCACTGGTTGCCCGAGTATTAAGGGGGCGATATTATAGGATGACCTCGCCATTGAGGGCAACCTCTACTAGCAGCCCATCATATGTGTGGACAAGCATCTCCGCAGCAAGGAAGCTTTTACTGCTAGGAATCAGACAGAAGATTCACTCTGGTTACGACGTCAGGGTGTGGGAGGATCCGTGGATTCCAACGACACCTGCTAGACCGGCTAGACCTATAGCCCCTGTGATGAACCTAAACATGAGAGTCAGTGACATCATTAATCAGGAATCAAAGGAGTGGGATGTAGGATTAGTAGATGATTATGTACATCCTGATGATATACCTCTCATCCGCAGTATGGCTATAAGCTCTACTCACCGTCGAGATACTTTTTGTTGGAACTACACGAGAAATGGCCAATACACAGTCAAGTCTGGATA
>NC_027752.1:25492368-25494979 GCF_000695525.1 Brassica oleracea var. oleracea
TTGTACCAGACCAAGACAGGGATCCTTATCCCTGGATAATATGGTATATTTGGAAGGCTCGCAATGATAAGCTTTTCAGGGGTATAGATAGAGACCCTTTGGAACTCGTTCGATACGCAGAGAGTGAATGCCAAGCCTGGTTTAACGCAAATGAGATGATACCGCCACAAGTCCGGGACAGCAATAATGATGTAAACCAAGTCTTAAGCTTGGGTAATAGCTGTTTGCTAGATAGATCTTAGATAGCTTCTGATCGCTTTAGTGGATGTGAATGGGTCTGGATGGATAGTAGGGAGGACATACAACTTATGGGAACACGAAACTTTACTCGATGTGAATCAGCGTTGCATTCGGAGGTAGAAGCGCTGCGATGGGCGATGGAGAACATGCTTCAACACTCGCCGTGCCAGAGCTTTGGAACGGACTGCAAAGAGCTGATCGCAATGATAAATGAACCCCAGAAGTGGCCAAGATTTGCGACAGAGCTGGAGAAGATAGAGACGCTGCAGATTTGTTTTCCGGATTTCAAAATCACCCATGTACCACGTCTGTGCAATCAGTTTCCTGATTTTTTTAGCTAAGACTGCTAGGAGCTTTCATAGGGAGCTACTTTTCATTGGTTGTTCTATTCCGGTCTGGTTACCCAGACCACCTCAAGCTTGAGTAATAGAATGGTTGTTTGACGTCAAAAAAGAAAAAAAACAACCAAATTCCACGCGGATAACGATGCCTTTGGTCAATTGTTTCATTCATATAAATCAGACCCACATAAATAATTCATTCACGTGGATCACGGGGACCTTTGGTTCATGAAATAAAAGCAATGAAATCGTAACTAAATCGGATTACCGACAAATCTTCTAAACATATATGTATTTATCATTTTTTTCATTAGTAATTTTGTAACGTCACGTGATATTTTCTCCAGAGTCCAAGCACGCTTAACTCTGGAGTTGTAAACGGATGTGTGACGAGAAAAGTAAGTCAACTTTGGTGAGATAGGTAGCCAAATCAATTACCTTAAGCCTTTCTATATATCCGAACTCGGGATGTTACAATTCACGCCCTCTTAAAGAACACAAATCCCTCGTTACACCCCACGACAGGTCTCAAGACGCCTCTCAGGGCATAACCGAGATGACTAACTAGCTCTGACACCACTTGTAACGCCCAAACCGTCCACGGCTAATGGGCCACCAAACCGTCCACGGCTAACGCCCCTTTCTTTGGCCTCACTTTCCGATAGGTGACCGATCTTTTCACTACTGCAGTCCAAACACGCTTAACTCTGGAGTTGTAAACGGATGTGTGACGAGAAAGGTAAGTCAACTTTGGTGAGATAGGTAGCCAAATCAATTACCTTAAGCCTTTCTATATATCTGAACTCGGGATGTTACAATTCACCCCTCTTAAAGAACACAAATCTCTCGTTACGCCCCACGATAGGTCTCAAGACGCCTCTTGGGGGCATAACCGAGATGACTAACTAGCTCTGACACCAATTGTAACGCCCAAACCGTCCACGGCTTATTTATGAATTTTTATTTTATATAAGAATTAAAATTTGATTGTATTGTTATTTATTTTTCATTATATTAACTGTTTTTCTTATTTCTAAATTTTGTTTTAATTTTTTTTAACAGAAAATAAACGACAGTGTACCGGTTACATTTTAAGTGATAAAACAGTGAGTTAGTTTGAAGTATAAGTGCTTGAGCTTCAAAGTTTAAAATGTTCTTTTTTACATTTTTAAAATTCTATGTTCCTTTTTTTTTTATTCTCTTGACTAACTCATTTTTCTTCAATCGCCTTTACTAAAATAGTGGACCTAAAAGAACAAAAAATAGTGGACCGACTTTATCTATCGGATCGATCATGAATAAGAAGTAAAACCCATCTCTAAAACCATACAAATAGAACCCCCATAAGTCATAACTACTAAACAATAATGTAGTGAATATCTTAATACAAAATAACAAAATAATTGCGATAACAACCAAATTCCACACGGATCACGATGCCTTTGGTCAATAGTTTCATTCATATAAATCAGACCCACATAAATAATTCATTCACGTGGATCACGGGGACCTTTGGTTCATGAAATAAAACCAACTAGATTTGGATCCATTAATTTTCATGTTTATATATATTTTACATAATTAGAATATATTTTTTAAGTTACATATATATTTAAATGTTTATATATAATAATTTTAAATATAACAATCTGATAGTTTTCATGCTCTAAGTTATTTGATCATTTCAAATCATCACATATATTTGATATTTTTTATTATATATATTTTAAAATTATTTTTTATTCAATTATTATGATCCTGATCCGTAATTCAAAACGCTAGATTTTTTTTATCAATATTTTTTTATGTTTATTCATTTAAGATAATAACTATATATATATATATATATATATATAAAAGTTTAAGATAAGTTAATTTTATACATGAATTATCTAATTTACTAATGTTAACCCGTTCTACCAACATATTATATTTCTAGCATAAATTTTTAATTTTTCTGAAAATAAAATATATTAATTTATCAGTTTAAAATAATTTTATCATATTTAGTTAAATACAATGTTTTATTT
>NC_027752.1:25495051-25499291 GCF_000695525.1 Brassica oleracea var. oleracea
TATATATATATATATATATATATATATTAATGTATAATAACATTAATTTCATTGCTAATTACAAAATTATTGAAAATATTTATATACAATTTTTGATAATTAAGATATTGTTATAATGTTTTTCAACACATTTGTTAAGAAAAACTAAATATATATATATATATATATATATATATTTTAAATTAAAAGATATCAAATTATATTATGATTTAAGTAGTTAAAATATTATATATTAACATTAAGGAAATACATTTAATAAAAATTTTAAATGATGATCCAAATAAAAATATCACACATGAATCAAGGTGAGTTTGTTAACCAATCCGAGTTTTTAGGAGTCAATGTTATATTAGGAATGATATACTATTAAGCCATATTATTAGTAATAAATGAATGATAACTGATTTCTAGTGATGGTCCATTTTAAAAAAAAATCACACATGAATCAAGGTTGTGACTTCTGTTTTAATATATAAGATGAAATCGTAACTAAATCGAATTACTGACAAATTTTCTAAACATATATGTATTTATCATTTTTTTCATTAGTAATTTTGTAACGTCACGTGATATTTCCCCGTTCTTTGGCCTCACTTTCCGATAGGTCACCGATCTTTTCACTACTCCAGTCCAAGCATGCTTAACTCTGGAGTTGTAAACGGATGTATGACGAGAAAGGTAAGTCAACTTTGGTGAGATAGGTAGCCAAATCAATTACCTTAAGCCTTTCTATATATCCGAACTCGGGATGTTACAATTCACCCCCTCTTAAAGAACACAAATCCCTCGTTACGCCCCAGGACAGGTCTGAAGACGCCTCTCGGAGCATAACCGAGATGACTAACTAGCTCTGACACCACTTGTAACGCCCAAACCGTCCACGGTTAATGGGCCACCAACGCCTACTCACTCGGCCCGTGGTCCCCATCCTATTCCAATGGTCGGTCCGTTAATTTTCCAAGGTTCGAAAGTCTTGTTTACTGACTCTGCAATCACCACATGACCATTCCTCGTGATTTGACCTCACTTGCACGGTATCGCGAATCACATCTCGATAGGTCACCTATCCTTTCACTACTCCAGCCCAAGCACGCTTAACTCTGAAGTTCTAAACGGATGTGTGACGGAAAATGTAAGTCAATTTTGGTGACATAGGTAGCAAATCAATTATCTTAAGCCTTTCTATTTATCACAACTCGGGATGTTATAAATTTAGCATTAATAATTCAATCATCAGGTTCTCTCGGGTCCATAGGATAAGTGAACGGCTTTTTTACTATTGGCATATTAGTAAATTTAAAATATTAATCTGAAAATATTTTGGCCCAGACTAATTCCAAAGGAAATGTGCAATTCACGGATATACCGTATCTCCGTATATACAAATGGGCAGTAAGCAAGACCCATATTCATGTAGGTGTCCAGAAACAATGTAACTTAGTTTCATGTGTCATGTGGGTCTAACTTTGAAACGTGTTGAAATTCCAAGCCCTTCCCCTTACCACTTGACCACCAAGTCTCGAAAAATGTGAAAATGTGTTTTAGTATTGATAACAATCAGTTACGAAGAACCAATCTTTTTTATTTATTTTAAATACATTTATTAAATATGAAATATGCAACTCGAACTGGGATTTTTGAATCGGTTACATTCTTGAATTACCAGAACCTGTTTCTATTTCGACTACTATGTATCTAACCAGTACATCCTCTTAGTATCTTTCCAAACCAGCACATCCCCTTAGTATCTAAGATATACGCGGAACCGGCACCATTCTCAACATCAAATGCCTAGCCCGAAGAGATGGAATTAATGCAGGATACCCGCATTACCAGTACCCCCGAGCTTAGGAGACTGTACAATTGTCTTAATCGACCTTCCAACAGGAGTAGCTGAATACCCGTTACTTCTTCAATCCTGTAATCTACCTGATATTGAAGCTCACAAAATCCGTAATAACGGGAAAGGGTTTGAGCCAACCTGAGAAGACTTACACTGGCTGAGAAGAGACACCCTCGAGCAGGACCACCGGCTGGATTTGGGCTGCACAATACTCAAACTTCAGTACTTTCAAGACAAAGGAATTGATCTTTCTACTGAACCAAGGAGTGTAGCAGACACTGGGATGACCAATAAATAACGAGCGTTGATATATGGTGTTTTTGATATCATTGTATATATGTTTTCTAATTGGTTTTTGAGTCTTTATCGAGTCTTTATAGTCCTTTTCGAGTCATTATAGGTCTGGAGTTGCACTGGATAGGAGATGGACCAGTTGGAGCAAAAGAGGCAGAAAACAATGCAATTTGGTGATTTTCACGCAGAACAGTCTGAAGTGATTGTTCCCGATCGAGCGGAGCAACCAGAAGTACATGTTCCCGCAGCATAGATTTTTAAGGAAACTTCTAATATTTCTGGATTTGCCCTAATCATCTCAATTTTCTCTCCCAGCCGCCAGCAGCCTCCATATATCTTATGTTTATCTTTTCTATTATTTTTCTACGCTATTTTTGGAGAAGAAACCAGACTCTAGAACTCCATTGTTGTGATTTCATACCCTGTAAAGGGAAAAGGATCTCGACATTCTTGAGAAGATTCCTGAACCCTATCTTATTTATTTATTGATTCAACATGTTTTCTTCATCTATTATCTCTGCGATTTCTCTGTTTATGGCTGAGTAGTCGCCTGTTAGGTTTAGGGTGTTAGGGATCATGGATCAATGAGCTAGACACAAATAGAATTGTTATTCTTTGATATCTCTATCTATTACTATACTTACTGCTTGTGTTAAATTGGCCATTCAGCATCTGATCATACGTTTAATCTAATCATCAAAAATGTTTTAGGTTGCTAGAAAAGTCATAGATAGGTGATTTGTCCTTAACCAACGAAAGCTGATGTTAAGGCAAATCGTGAACCAATTGAATCTAAGCTTAATGCTTGTCATCATTCTCTGATCCAAACGACAGTTTAGGCATTAGGATTGCTTG
The DNA here is from genome assembly GCF_000695525.1 of Brassica oleracea var. oleracea. Taxonomy (NCBI): domain Eukaryota; kingdom Viridiplantae; phylum Streptophyta; class Magnoliopsida; order Brassicales; family Brassicaceae; genus Brassica; species Brassica oleracea. The sequence continues at coordinate 25,498,044 of NC_027752.1, forward strand.
ATAAATTGGTAGACACCACGACAGTGGGTTTATCTATTCTTTTTGTTCATTTTCTAGATTGGTTCTTATTGCCTTCCTGAATAGTTAGGTGGCTCATTGTCTTGAGTATCCCAATGAATCACCTTGAACCTAGCTCTCTTAATCATCTGAAAACCTTCAACGAATTTGTTACTTGCTTGTCACAATACCTTAATCTCAAAATCCCATCATTGTTTTAGCTAAGTATTGATCCCAAAAAGATAAAGTGTAATCGTTGGTCTTTGTGGATTCGATCCTAAAATGCTACATCGACATACCGTTCGATTGTGGGAGTGTGCACATTAGGTTAATTGGTGTGCGTATACACGTAATATCAAGCGTCCTCGCTGAACGATGAAACTAGAAGACACCACCAGTAACACGAAACAATGTCTTGCTCTGGGGCAGAGAACCTGACCCACACCTTCATTGCGACTCAGGGAGAGACTACGCTGCAGAGACGAAGCCAATCGAAGAGGCGGTACCGGAGAAGGGAACCGTCAGACATAGACAACAAAGGATGACTGCTAAACCATTACTACACAAGGACCCACACATCACACAAGGACCCACACAGAGAAGACAGCCACACGACCACCACCCTTTTTTCTAATGCCGAAAAGAATAAATTGCCGAACTTGAGATGAAAATAAAACACAACACCAAGACCCGACACTGAGTCGAGTTGAAACATGAGAGATTTCTCTCCCCTACATAATGAAGCAAGCAACTTTGAGATGAACAAAGACTGAAGAGAAAGCAGAGATACCACCATCGAACTCATGCATCACCAATATTGAAGGCCACCACCAGATCTGAAATGGAGAAAATCAGATCTTACTGTGACTACACCACAAAATCTGACTCCCTTGTTTCACCTGGAACATGTCGACTCGCTGGAACACTAGAGGAGCTTCCAACAGACAAATCTATCTCACCCCGGTGCAGATCTAGAAGGCCGCCTTCGGATGATCCTCCACTGCTCCCAACATATTGAAGACTGAGAGCAGAGAAAATGGGAAGCAAAGGGGAAAACAAGCAGAGGAGGAAGAGGAGCTTCCGGCGCTGGAGAGACCAGACATCGGATCAAACACTGACGTCTTTAAATTGTTTCGAGAGAGATAGGGAGGAGAGAGGAAATAATATAGAAGAAGAACCAATCTTCTTCATTGTTTCATAGAATTTAAGAATACGGTAGCACAAAACCTCACTGTAATCCCCCCCCCCCCC
>NC_027752.1:25499670-25505552 GCF_000695525.1 Brassica oleracea var. oleracea
AACAAAAACATACACATCCAACCACTTTGAACCCAAACCAAACCGAAGATGCTACAATGCGTACAAAGACATTTAATCCAAGGTTACCAAGATAAACCCGAGACCCTAGTTCAAACATCCAAGCACACATTAACTATCAAAAATAACTCAAGGCTTTTCAACCCAAGATACATTTGATAGTTAGTTTGTCCCGGACCAAAAACAAGTAACATACATAACCCAAGTATTTTATAAACATGATTTATTCATATAATACTTAGGTTTTACATGTAACCAAAGATACATATAGATCCCGCGGGGAGTTAAGAATCAAGACATCACCATACATACTAAATGCATACTTGCATATTCAAAAAAGTACAACACTACACCAGCTTTCTCTAAACTCCTTCAGCCCTTATAGTCTCTCACTAATGGTTATCTGCAAAAAAAGTAGAGTCATGAGAAACTAGTTTGCTCATGGAGTTCGGCTTCCCACTACCTGCATAATCAATTCCCCAGAAACCCAAAATAACAATCATCACGCAAGATATCATCATCAACTAAGTAACGGCCATGATATTAATGCATACTTATATATACTAAAAGCAAATACTTTACTTCAATCACTTCCACCTCTAGGCCTTTCCACACCCATTTGACATTTTCCACCCATTAACTCCATACACCTAAAAATATTATAGCCAGAAAGGCATAACCGATGGTCACACACATATCCTGCTGCTTCTAAAAACCAGCACGCTCGGATCGCGCATCGTCATGCGCCCATACGACACTAGTCTTCAATCTCGTCCCTCCGTGATTCCATACTGCTGGGTTTTCAAATGGCCTTAACAACACTTTCCACACACAACTCAATAATGCATAGTAATAGTATTATATAGTTCCTAATTCATGCATATCATAATAGATTCTAATCTTCTAGGCCCAACGACAAACAAGCAACCATGCATATCTATCACACCAATCAATATTAGCATCATCAATCATAATAATCATCACAACATCTCATTTATGATAATATTCTCTAACTCTAGGTTCACATAATATATTTATAATATACCATGTTCATTCACTTAACTAACCACCTATTCATGCTACAATCATATCATAACATACCAAGCAAGACCATCATATTATCAACCAAGACAAACAATAAGCATAGTAACATCTCATACTTGCTTGCAGTAAAACAACAAGCACAACCACAAATCACCTTGGCTTTTCGGAACAAGGAAACAACACACTATGATCTCGTCGGGTTTTTTGGGTCTCTTAGACAAAACCCGAAATCTATTCTAACATAAGCTTCTTAAGATCTCTTATCTGTGGGCTTCTAGAGTTGGCTAAACTTTATCAATTTATTTCTCCAAGGATTTTGTGGTTTCTACGATGAAACTAATGACTAATGGCTTATATATATAGGTCACGGAGGCCGGAGCTGAGTTAGAAGTGGAACCACCAAGCTTACCTCGGAACAGGACAAATTTCAGTGTCAGAGCAATGACTCATTGGAAGCAGTTAAAGCAGGATAAGCAGATGAGTCACTCTTTGTTGTTGATCTTTTCCATGAAACCGTAAGTCCAAGGAATAATCTTAGCTCCCCTTTCACTTGGAAACCTCTCTTTCCTTAGGTGAATTCAAATCATGTCTCCTGGTTCCGCCACTAATTCCTTATGCCCCTTGTTAGCCTTTCTTGAATATATCTTTGTCATTTCTTCAATGTTCTTTTGTATTGGCTCATGCAAATATTTCACAAACTTGGAATTTCTTTTGCTGTGATGGTTAGTCTGATCTTTCAAAGGTAAGACAACCATGTCTAACAGTGATAAGGGATTAAAATCATAAACAACCTGCAACGGAGTTAACTTGGTAGCTGAATGCAAATAATGATTATAAGCAAATTCTACCTGTGGCAATCAATCTTCCCAAGTTCTAATGTTTTTTTTAATAATAACACATAGTAAAGTAGACAAGGTCCTATTTACTACGTCAATTTAGCCATCAGTTTGTGAGTAAAAAGTAGTTGAAAAGAGCAAATTGATATAGTTTTCCTCCACAAAGTTCACAAGAAGTGACTAAAGAAACTTAGTATTTCTATCTTAAACTTGGTCCTAGATAATCCATGCAACCTGAAAAAAACTCTCCGAATAATAAATCGGCCACCATAGTATACTGTTCAGTTTAATAATAATATTGGCTTGCATGTATGATAATGATAACCTAGTTTCCCTATATAATTGGGGATTTTTTTTTGAAGTTACATGTTTTGGATTTTTCTACCTAATGAATTTTAAAACGTGCACATGCCTATAAATTAATTAGGAATGTAAGACCTTCCATGCAACAACAAAGACTTAAAGAAAATCAAGGTGACAGTCACAATGTTTCTAAACGAAAAAAGAAATTTAAATTTAAATGGTGCGATCTTTCTCTTTTCTTCTTTCTTTTGTGCGGGCTTTGCCACCATTCAGGTAAGTCTTGTACCTACCAAGGGAACCAACAACGCAGTGCCTTGTAACCCTCAGAGTTCGAGGCTTGCAGCGATCAATGGTGCGGAACCTAGGCTCTCGGCCGAACAGAAATTCATGCGAACTCGTCCACCAAGCGCTTATTGCGTGCGTATCGAATCATGCAGCGAACTAATGACGAGATCTCCAAACTTGCAGTATGAGACCCGTCCATTCTCTGTGGGAGGATTCAACTGGTATATATTAAATTATTCTTCGTATCTGGTATAATTTTATTTATTTATTTTAGATTGTGTAGTAAAATTTCAATTAAACTACCGAAAATTATGTATAGGACTTTTATTCTCCAACCGTTTGGAAACACGACTAGCGTAGGGGATTGGATCTCTGCATATGTTGCAATAGATCCTTCTGGGCTAGTTGGCGAGAACCGTGAGGTTTATGCAGATCTCAGGTTTTTGGTCTATAGCAAGAGTAAAGATCAATACTGGACATCCATGGGTATGTTTTTTAAATAACTTACTTTTAAAGTCTAAAACTTTTATAATTCAAAAAAAAGTCTAAAACGTTTATTTTTGATTTTATATTTATTTTCAAGTTAAACTCAATTACGATTTAAAACAATAATAAACTAAACAAGGATAATCGATTAAATTTTCAAAGAAGGGATATTTGATTTTTCTTCACACGTTTTAATAAAAATTAGTATTACCGCACACGTTTTAATAAAAATTAGTATTACCGCCCATGCTAACGCATTAAAAGAGTGGAAATATTATTTTTAAATGATTTACGGTTCATCTAAAATTTCTACATATCATGTATAGATGATACTAGATTTTGATCCGCGCATTAAAAGATTGGAAATATTATTCTTAACAAATTTTAATTTTGCTAGTTAAAAATAATAATTTTGTTATCAAAACGAAATTTTAGTTTTGCTGATGTTTATTCAGTTTTAGATATTATTGTTGTATATGTAAAATATTAACATATGTTGATCATTTTGTTTTTGGTATAAATATATTATATAATTTAATAATATTAAGCCGTTGAGACACTGGATGATAATTAATTTATCAACTCCACATAACATATTTTACAACAATATTTTCATTTTAAAACTAAAATTGATATAATATATAATTATAATAATTTAAGAATATTTATTAATTGTTGAAGAATTAAGTATTAAGAAATTGTAGGATTTTTTATAGTAAAATAGAAAATATTCAAAATTGGAAAACTATTATTTAAATTGTAAAATAATATCATGTTCTTGTATTCTATTTAAATGGTTCAATCAGTGTTCATATGTTTAACTAGATATATTTTATTTTTTTGTCAAATAATTTCTTAACTATATTTTTCTATTTAATTTGCAGTCTTTCGTACATACAAACTTTCCTTCCTTTTGTTCAATTATTTTTTCCTTCTTTGTTAAAAATAATTCTTGAATCAAGCACCGTTATAATATATGCAGACACAGAGATAAGACATTTCCATCAATTCAGGACAACTTGGGGAAGTCCAAATTTTATTCAAACAAAACAATTTAAAGCTAAAGATAAAGAGTACATTTTCGACGATGACCAATGTGTGTTTGGAGTAGACATCTCGGTGTATCCTTATTTTAACCAATGGGAGATCTTGTCGATCGATAAGACGGTCTATGGGCCTAACTCATGGAAGCTTATGAAATTCTCGACATTGACCAGAGACTTTTATATATCTGATGACTTCTCTGTTGGAGGAAAAAATTGGTGAGAAAAATGAGGCATATAGATATCGATAAATCAGTTACAAAGAAAATAGATATCAGTAAATCTTCAACTAATCAACCTTTTGTTATTTGTTTATTCAGGGCACTTAAGGTGTATCCAAATGGTAATGGTACGGGAGAAGGAAACTCGTTGTCTCTTTATGTAATTCTAAGTGAAAACCAAATCTTGAAAACTTACGAAAAGGTTTATGTCCGAGCCAAGCTGCGAGTTCTCGACCAAAAACAATCAAAACATCTCCAAAAACCAAGTAATTTTTTCTAACCTTACTTAATTATATGATTAGGACATTGTCTATAACCTCTAACATCATATAATGTCACTTAAATTTTTCTTTTTGTTCTTGGAAGTTCTATCATGGTTTGATACACCAGGAGAAGGTTTTGGCTTCGAACAGTTCGTGTCTTTCACTGATCTCCAAAATCCAGCCAAGGGATTTATCGTTGATGATAGTCTGACCGTACAAGTTCAGTTCGAGGCTACCTCATCTACCAATTATTATTCTGCCAATGCTGCTCAACTTATGAGTAATTTGTAAATATGCACCTTATTAAATCAATAAATAAGAGGCGTCGCATATATGAAAGCAGTAAATATTTGACACGCTTTCAAAACGTTTAAACGTGTATATCGCACAAAGAAACTGTAACACCCGTCTCCTCCTCTCTCGAAAACGGCGTGTTACATACCATAAAATATTGAATTAAACGGTTTACTAAAAACGAATAAAATATCAAAACGTTAACTAAAATAATTTTGATAGAAATACATCTTTAAATTGAATTATAAAAATTTGTTAATATATCGACAGAAAGCCGAAATATAATACGGTGATCCCAATACACCAGTTTGATGATTTGAAAATCATATTTGACTGCGCAACTGCTAATGGTAGTTTTTCAATTGGGTTGAGTGATACTACGGATGCTTGCACCTTTACGTTTGGTGATAGTCAAGTACAAGAAAACTTGAACTTTGAGGACATCAATGATGATGTATATGCGCAGCAACTATCCGCAGAATGTGTTGTCAAAAGGCGTGTGGAAAAACTCGTCTCGAGGAAACGATCTCGAACGGAGGCATCTAGCAGTTCAGTTGAGATTAACACTGATCAAAGTAATTCTATGGTAATGATGACCAGCAAGATCCTTACTTTCACAACAGAGAACAAAAGCAACAAAAATAAGTTGAGAAAAGAGAAGCTAAACAATGTTTATGATGCTATGTAAGAGGTTCCTAATTTGGATCAGCGTATCAAGTTAAACCGGTGGCCCTTACATCCCCTATATATTATTTGTGAAACATTACAACTTCTTTTTGTAGCCACATGTCATCACTACGATGATTCTTAGAATTATTAGAGAAATAGGTTGGTCCATCTAATTATATACTAAGATTTTTATTAAACTAACCATAAATTCATTATTAATATCATTTATTATTTCCTTAAATAAAGATTACGAAATTGCCTAATGTGGGTAAAGTATATATGACAATTAATGATTTTGAATAATAAAGATCTGATTAAAAAAAAGTATCTTCTATCAAATTTTTCTAATTTAAAACTATTAAAATAATTTTTAAAAAAACACAATAACCATATTATAAAAATTTAGATTTTTCTGTATAT
>NC_027752.1:25505770-25523627 GCF_000695525.1 Brassica oleracea var. oleracea
AAATTATCAATTACTAAAATTATTAATCCCACAATGAAAATTTTGTTATCAGTAATTTAAAGTTTTTGCTATTAAAATACACATGATCAAAAAAACATATGCGTAGAAAGCATCATTTAAAAAAATAAATAAAAAATAGACATTAATATTAAAAATATACTATGTATGTTAATCTCATTTAAATTTAATTACATATCGTATCAAAATTTTTTTAAAAAATTGTTTGGATTAATAAAATTGATTTATATGTTCGCACCAATTTAATTATATATGTAATAGTTGCTGACTTTTGATTATTCAATATATATTTATTATTTCATAATATGTAAGAACATATAATACATAAAATAATTTATATATATAATGTTTATCCCGCGGTCTTAATCTAGTATTCCTTATATATGAATGAAAGATGTATTCACTGATATGTACATAGAAGAACGCTATGTTTGGATCCAAAGCAATATCAACTCCGATTGGTATTTGTTTTATTTTGTCTGTTTTTGATTGTTTTGTTTCTTTACAATATCACTCTAAACTGTTTTCATTATTTATAGACAACAAACTGGATTTTTCTTAAATATTTATGATGAGATTTTTATATATATTTTGTTGCTTTTAACAAAATAAAATGTCATGCTGTTATTTTATTGCTATTAGTGTTTGGTAAAATGATCCATGTGACTTTGTTGTTAGTGTCTTGTCTTTACATGGTTTATTGGTTTTTAAAAATTTGTCGTGTATTTCAGTTATTAAATAATAAACTCTTTTGTAGGTGTTTTATCATGGAGAGTACATTTGGAAAACACGAGCAAACATATGCTGAGATAAAAGCAAACCAAATAGAAGAAGACGAGGCAGATTTAGACATTATGCTGGTGGTGTTAAATAATATAGCAACAACTTACCCGAGGAGTGACAATCGCATACAATAACATTGGTTATGATTACATTCAAAATGCTTTGAAAGAGGATCCTGAGCACTTTCGATCACTATATCGCATGTATCCAATCTCAAAATTTTTTTTGAGCTTATTAGAATGAAGACATGTCTAAGAGATACCCGGAATATATGCGTTGAAAAATGGGGGCCATATATTTTTTTTTTTGTCAAGGTTCGTAATATATGTACACAAATGTCTCATTCAAGAGATTAAAGTTCACTATCAGTGAGAATTTCCACAAAGTCTTACGAGCACTAAATACCTTAGCACCTGATCTGATGGCAAAGCCTGGAGTTACAACAGCTGAAAGATAAGTGAGAGCACAACATTTTATCCCTACTTCAAGGTAAATATAAAATTAAACTAAGTTATGATAAGTTCTTTTTTAATAGTTTCATTGAAAATCTCTATTTTAAAATTTATAAGATTGTACTGGACCTATGGATGGTGTGTATATTTTTGCAATGATACCAATTCCTGATGTTCCACGCTATCGTAATCCCAAGGGATTTGTATCACAAAATGTTCTTCCTGCTTGCAACTTTGATCTCGAATTCATGTATGTTCTTAGTGGATGGGAAGGATCAGCTCATAATTCAAAAAATTTAAGTAATGCTTTGACAAGACACAATAGCAGATTAATCGTTTCAGAAGATATGTATTTAAGTTGTACGAAAAAGTTATATATGTGGACATCTGTTTATTCATTTACAAAATGAATTTCAAGAAAATTTTATCCGGTAGACTATGGATTTGCAAATCGTCAAAAGATTTTAGCTCCATTCAGACGTACTCGCTATCATTTACATGAATTTAGAGGTGAAGGCCGTGATCCTAAAAAACAAGCTGTTCAATTTGCGGTATGCATCTTTGAAAAACGTGATTGAGCAAATTTTTGGTATATCAAATATCATTTTTTATCTTCAAGTCATCGCCTCATTTTTCGTTTACAACACAAGCAAAATTGGTTTCAGCTTGTGTCGGGTTACATAACTTTCTACGGAAGCATTGTAAGTCTGATGGTTTTCCAGAGGAAGTGATCTCTCCAAACAATAACCAAGCAAACTTTGAAGAAGTTGTAAATGTTGGTGCTCTTGAACAACGAAGAGAATATGCTACAACTAGATAGACACAATAGCTTTGAGTATGTGGAATAAAGTTGTAGAAGCTGGAAGTTAGCAGTAATGGTGAGATATTTATCAATAAAATGATTGATGTGCTTCAAGTTTTCTGGATAATTTGTAACTCATTTTTCATGTGTTATGGTGTTAATTTATGGATTCGTTATTTTGATATGATGTCGTTTGACATCAGAATCTCTTTCATAGCTTTCCTATGAATAACAAAATTTTGGGCTATATTAATATTTTTTCACATTATATATTGCCTCTCACGTATCATATATACTTGTCTGATAAAGAGATTGGTTTTGTCATCTCAACTTTGAGAATACAATAGTTAACTCTAATATTTTGAAAGTTGTGATTCATGAGTTAAAATGTAAAGAATCATTGTTCCAATAACACCATAATTTAATAGAATTACAAAATCACAAAATACACAACTTAATGAATGACACAAGATTTTGAATTGAGTTACAAATCATCACACCAATAACACAAGACTCTTTAGAAATTTAAAAATCATATTACCAATAACAATAGAATCTTAAAATTCTTCAATCTTTACAAATCAATCTCTCACTAACCCCCTCCTAAGTTCTCAAACAACACTAGAAGAAAAGCTACAAGCATATATATCATGCAGCACCTCTTCAGGATTATCACATGTACAAGACTTACCAATTGGAACTCTATGGAGGATTTGGAAAAATAAAAATATGACGGTCTTCCAACAAAACAATATAAAATGGCGGTAATTCATAATTAAGCCATAACATATTAAAAAGAGTGGATAAGTATTGAGAAGTTTCAACAGATAATTATACGAAATGGACAAAACATATTCCACTGTATTAAGGATGATGTTTGGAATAGGCCGAGAGAGGGAGGGCTTAAATGTAATTTGTATGGTTCCTTTGTCAATCCATATATTTCAGGTAAAGCCTAGTGGATAGTTCGTGATGAAAACAATCTTTACAAAGGTGCAAGGCAAGCAATTGGGAAGTCGGTCAAAAATGCATTGGACTTAGAATTTAAGGCACTCATTATTGCAATATACACTCATGGAGTCGAGGTTTTAAAAAGATGACGTTTGAAGGTGACTGCAAGAAAATGATTGACATGTTGAACTCTAAAATTCTTCACTTTGATGTGTATAATTGGGTTCGTGAAATGAGATCATGGAAGAACAAATTTGATAATGTGGATTTCCTATGAACATGACGTTGAAAAAAACATGGTTGCAGACAAACTAACAAAATCTATTATCCCATCCAAAATATTTTTCAGTTTTATAATTATATTCTCCCACTGTAACAGATTTACTGCATCAATACTTTGTATGTTCTGTTCGAAATCAATAAAGTACTTTGCCGTTAAAAATATACTTTTTGGTATTTGTTTCATTTCATTTAAAACATGTTTGTTTAGAGGATTTTAACTTCCATGTTTGTTTCATTCCATTTACTAGGAGTCTTAATGTCCATTCTGACTCGCTTGCTAATGAGAAAAGACGAAAACACAAAGTTTCCTATTTTCTTATAAGTTAAACATGATTGAATAGAGTTTCTCTTCGAATTTTTACTACATATAACTCGACTTAGATATATGGGCTGTATGCAAATATAATAGAGGATATTACATCTCATGTCACATTTCAACTTATTAATTACAAGTTGTCTCATTTTCTTCTACAAAGAAAGTTTCCTTAATAATGTAGTTGATTCTTAACTAATTCATTTCTAAACTAAAATTGAAGTTTCCCGATGGAACTAGGCAAGTGGTGGGATTTGTTTTCAGCCATTGAATTTATATTTTTTTCTGATGGTCTGGATTCACTGTCACCTATCTTGAAAACATATATCTACCTAAAATTACCACCCTTAGATCAATTATTTTATTTTTCACATTAACGATCCATCTTAAGAGAATTTTATTAATCTTTATTAATCTTATTCTTTCATCTATAATTGTCATCATCTTGTTCTTAGGTGAATATTTTTTCCAAATTCTAGAAAAATGACAACCGTTGGGATGAGGACAAAGACTATGACGACGGATGAGGTGTGATTTTGAGATAATCACTTTATTTTTAATGAAATTGATTTAATGTTTAATCTCTGAGATGTATTAAATTCTAGATCTACATTTTTATGCTCCTAATTAGCTTTAGAGAGGTATGAATTTTTGTTAAAAATAAGTTTTCAAACCAAAATTATAATTTTTTTGTATGTTTTGCTACTGTAACTAGAAAACATCATGTATTAAACAAATTTATGTTTTTGTTTATGAGTAAAGCTTTCTTACATATATTAAAAGAAGTTAACTATATTCTTTATTAATGTCTCTGTGAATTTGTCAATCAATTATATTTCAGAAATGTTAGAACTTTGTTTTTGTGGTCTGTGTCATAAAATGGTTATTGGAAAATGTTGTTTACCATAGTTATATTTTTGACTCTCTTTTCTGGTTGCTTAAACTTGGATTTAAAGATACAATTGAAAGAATTTATAGATCTTGGTACAAAGTACATGCTGAGTCTGGTTTGTCTAGCCGAAGATGAAGAGGATGCAAGTGATTTGGTGTGGAAGAAAAAATTGACGAAACAAAAGGGAAGAGTTTCTTAAGAAGAGCTAGAGGAGGATAATAATGATGAATATGTTAAGAGACTTCCAAAGGTGTCATTTTCAAGGAATTTGTAACAACACGACCCAAACACAAAACAAAAGAATATTTTTGTGGTTTTCATATTTGGAGTCGTGAGATCTGAATCAATTGCTGAGATTCTTGTAAGTTTATTATGAAGTAAGAAATAGTAGCTTAATTTTTTGATAGTACATTCACCATTTTCCAATTTATGTGTGTTAAGAATGATTTTGTTTATCATGTTTTGAAATGTAATATGTTTCAGAATGTTTTCAATATTTTCGGAAACCTTTTTTATAAACTTTTTAAAATGTTTACCTTATATGATGTACATGTGTACACCAACTTCCAAATGTACATATATATATATATATCAACTTCACAATATGCATGTGTATACTCTTAGTATCCACAATTGGCAACACTTAAACTACGCAACCCACCTATTCATGCATGTGCATACGATAATATTATTCACACAAACTCGTGTACACCATTACGCCTACAACTACACTGAGAGAAATAAATATGAATGTTTCTTATGTGTTAGTTGTTATGGCTAAAGCTTCATTATAAAAAGGAATTGTGTTGATTGTCATTATTCATTGAATTTTTACGTAATGATTGCATCAAACTTGTGATGTATATCATTGTGTAAAGAAAGAAGAAGAACTTCCAAAGGTAATGAAATATGTGTATATGAACATTGAGTAAAATGTATTATAAATTGTGTACACAGTCATTGTCACCAGGGGCGAAGCCAGGTAAGGCACTGTGCGGTCCTGTGTACCTGTAAAATTATTTTATATTATAATTTTCGTGTGAAAACATAAAAATGCTGTTAGAACAGGTGGAAAAGTTGTATTGTGCACCGATAAAAACCCAAGTTCGAGACCATCTTTTGGTTTTTTTCATTTTATCGCCAATTGTGCACCAGTCAATAAGCATCCTAGATACCAGTCAATAAGCATCCTGGATTCACCCCTGATTGTCACCATCCATGTGTACACATGATCATATGTAAAACAATTTTGATCCCTCATCCTCTATCTCCCTACCATCACTAGGACCCTTAGAACCTTATTGTTATCAGTGATGAAAACTTTGGGCAGACTCCTTCTCTTTGACACAACATATGACTTACAACTATTATCCTTTCAATCTAACAACCTCCAATCCGGCTTACTTTTGTACAGCCTCACCACAACATTGATGTACTATTCATTTATCATGTACAGCAACTATTCTTTTGATTCGCATTCGATGTACATGTGTACATTTTGAAATTGTGTATTCAACCAAGTAGTACACCAGCAACTATATAACTTGTGGTTAGCATGACTAGCAGTGTCCATGGCGTTTAAATGCTTCTCGTTTACTCCATTGTAGAAGATATCAGCAAGTTAACATATGTGTATCCATAGTATCTCATTAAAGCGTTTCCAATCTTCATGAAAATCTTATGTACCAAACTTCTGTAAATTTGCAATTTTATTACTTCTTAAAAACATGGATAACTTCCTCTAATAGATTTATTCAATATAAAAAAATTCAAATACAACATCTGATTTTCTAACATTTATGGTGTATCATATCACTATATTTCTACAACATCGTGGACAAAAATTTTGCTATTTAAAATTATTACTTTTGGCATCAAATTATACATTTGCTTTTAACAATTTACTGATTCACAACTATTCAAATCCACACGTACATTCCACCAAGTATTCAAGTGTACATATACATCTATAGTCCACATGTACATATGTTAGGAAAGTGCAAATATGTATAATTTCATTGGGGGTTGTAGTGCATATATGCGTTCAATTTGAAAAAAAAACATATGCATATATGTCTTCTTTAACATAGGTTGAATTGCACAGTTAGAAAATTTAGAGCTAAATTGAAAAGAAGTTTTGTAATTTATAAATTTTTACCAAATCTCAGAATAATCCCTCGATCTTCATCACCAAAATCGTTCGATCATGTTTCATCTTCAAGCTCCCTACTATCAAAATCTATGTGGCGATTTGCTGGTAAATCAACGAAAGCCTCAACTTGGAATTGATTGTGACTCGGGTAACTGAGCATCACAATTAAGACATAGATGCGACAGAGATGAGTTTTGTGCCGGTGCGTCAGACGTGTCACAGAGAAGAACTACGATGGAGGACATATCTTCATATGTCTATACCGCAGAGGAAGATGAAATTTCGTCGAAGAGCTTGAAAAGATGAAGCGGGTTTGGTGGGATTTCTGCAAGCTCCGAGATTTGAAAATCTCATGCTAATAAAATATGATTCTCCGATTTGCACTCTCCAACAATAAAACCCAAAAATACCTTAAATCATCGTTGCCTCTCTCATACCTCGTGCATTTTCCGCTGCATCATCGTAACAGTACTTCCTCCGTCGTAAAAAACTGTCTCTAAATCACTCAAAATAATAATGGAAAACCCCAGAATTAATAGAAATTAACCACATGAATAGCATAAACAGTTCTGAATCATAAAAACCTTTACTTTCACACTTTACTTTCTTGCTTCTATAAACTGAAATTAAAATAAACTCACTAAATACAAAACCAGGCTAATTATGTCCTAAGATCTTACTTATCCTCAAACACACTTCTTATGTCTAAATAAATACTCATAATGTAAGCTATCGCTTGGACTGATGTGCTCAAATCCGAGCAAACCGAAATCATCAAAGTGACAATAGTGAAAAAAAAAAACAACCCAAGTTCAGTTTGCCGCGTAGCCCTTATGAAAAGAATCCAAAGTCAGCTGTTTGCCCTCTTCAACATCAGGAATGCGTAATTCAGCAAAGTTGAATCTCAAATGGCAAATTGAAAAATGAGATATTTCAATTGATAGTTAACATCCCCTATATATTAATCCTGAAGCATTACAACATGTGTTCGTAGCCATGTGTCATCACGAGAATTAGAGATGTCAACCGAGAACTTGGACCGCGGGACAGGCCCGTTAAGGCTTGGGGCGGGGCGGGTTTGGGCCGAAGATTTAGTATCCCGCAAAACGGCGGGCCTCGCGGGTTGGTGTTATGCGGTTTTGGGCTTAAAGCGGGATGGCCCAAAAGAACCGCGGGTAACCCTAATGTCCCGCACCGTCTTGCCTCCTCATTTCATCGGGTACCTGAAAAAAAAACAAAAGAGAGAGAGAGTGAGAGAAAGACGAGTCGCCGACAGAAGAAATTGAGCTCTAGAAGAACGCTATGTTTGGATCCAAAGCAATATCAACTCCGATTGGTATTTGTTTTATTTTGTCTGTTTTTGATTGTTTTGTTTCTTTACAATATCACTCTAAACTGTTTTCATTATTTATAGACAACAAACTGGATTTTTCTTAAATATTTATGATGAGATTTTTATATATATTTTGTTGCTTTTAACAAAATAAAATGTCATGCTGTTATTTTATTGCTATTAGTGTTTGGTAAAATGATCCATGTGACTTTGTTGTTAGTGTCTTGTCTTTACATGGTTTATTGGTTTTTAAAAATTTGTCGTGTATTTCAGTTATTAAATAATAAACTCTTTTGTAGGTGTTTTATCATGGAGAGTACATTTGGAAAACACGAGCAAACATATGCTGAGATAAAAGCAAACCAAATAGAAGAAGACGAGGCAGATTTAGACATTATGCTGGTGGTGTTAAATAATATAGCAACAACTTACCCGAGGAGTGACAATCGCATACAATAACATTGGTTATGATTACATTCAAAATGCTTTGAAAGAGGATCCTGAGCACTTTCGATCACTATATCGCATGTATCCAATCTCAAAATTTTTTTTGAGCTTATTAGAATGAAGACATGTCTAAGAGATACCCGGAATATATGCGTTGAAAAATGGGGGCCATATATTTTTTTTTTTGTCAAGGTTCGTAATATATGTACACAAATGTCTCATTCAAGAGATTAAAGTTCACTATCAGTGAGAATTTCCACAAAGTCTTACGAGCACTAAATACCTTAGCACCTGATCTGATGGCAAAGCCTGGAGTTACAACAGCTGAAAGATAAGTGAGAGCACAACATTTTATCCCTACTTCAAGGTAAATATAAAATTAAACTAAGTTATGATAAGTTCTTTTTTAATAGTTTCATTGAAAATCTCTATTTTAAAATTTATAAGATTGTACTGGACCTATGGATGGTGTGTATATTTTTGCAATGATACCAATTCCTGATGTTCCACGCTATCGTAATCCCAAGGGATTTGTATCACAAAATGTTCTTCCTGCTTGCAACTTTGATCTCGAATTCATGTATGTTCTTAGTGGATGGGAAGGATCAGCTCATAATTCAAAAAATTTAAGTAATGCTTTGACAAGACACAATAGCAGATTAATCGTTTCAGAAGATATGTATTTAAGTTGTACGAAAAAGTTATATATGTGGACATCTGTTTATTCATTTACAAAATGAATTTCAAGAAAATTTTATCCGGTAGACTATGGATTTGCAAATCGTCAAAAGATTTTAGCTCCATTCAGACGTACTCGCTATCATTTACATGAATTTAGAGGTGAAGGCCGTGATCCTAAAAAACAAGCTGTTCAATTTGCGGTATGCATCTTTGAAAAACGTGATTGAGCAAATTTTTGGTATATCAAATATCATTTTTTATCTTCAAGTCATCGCCTCATTTTTCGTTTACAACACAAGCAAAATTGGTTTCAGCTTGTGTCGGGTTACATAACTTTCTACGGAAGCATTGTAAGTCTGATGGTTTTCCAGAGGAAGTGATCTCTCCAAACAATAACCAAGCAAACTTTGAAGAAGTTGTAAATGTTGGTGCTCTTGAACAACGAAGAGAATATGCTACAACTAGATAGACACAATAGCTTTGAGTATGTGGAATAAAGTTGTAGAAGCTGGAAGTTAGCAGTAATGGTGAGATATTTATCAATAAAATGATTGATGTGCTTCAAGTTTTCTGGATAATTTGTAACTCATTTTTCATGTGTTATGGTGTTAATTTATGGATTCGTTATTTTGATATGATGTCGTTTGACATCAGAATCTCTTTCATAGCTTTCCTATGAATAACAAAATTTTGGGCTATATTAATATTTTTTCACATTATATATTGCCTCTCACGTATCATATATACTTGTCTGATAAAGAGATTGGTTTTGTCATCTCAACTTTGAGAATACAATAGTTAACTCTAATATTTTGAAAGTTGTGATTCATGAGTTAAAATGTAAAGAATCATTGTTCCAATAACACCATAATTTAATAGAATTACAAAATCACAAAATACACAACTTAATGAATGACACAAGATTTTGAATTGAGTTACAAATCATCACACCAATAACACAAGACTCTTTAGAAATTTAAAAATCATATTACCAATAACAATAGAATCTTAAAATTCTTCAATCTTTACAAATCAATCTCTCACTAACCCCCTCCTAAGTTCTCAAACAACACTAGAAGAAAAGCTACAAGCATATATATCATGCAGCACCTCTTCAGGATTATCACATGTACAAGACTTACCAATTGGAACTCTATGGAGGATTTGGAAAAATAAAAATATGACGGTCTTCCAACAAAACAATATAAAATGGCGGTAATTCATAATTAAGCCATAACATATTAAAAAGAGTGGATAAGTATTGAGAAGTTTCAACAGATAATTATACGAAATGGACAAAACATATTCCACTGTATTAAGGATGATGTTTGGAATAGGCCGAGAGAGGGAGGGCTTAAATGTAATTTGTATGGTTCCTTTGTCAATCCATATATTTCAGGTAAAGCCTAGTGGATAGTTCGTGATGAAAACAATCTTTACAAAGGTGCAAGGCAAGCAATTGGGAAGTCGGTCAAAAATGCATTGGACTTAGAATTTAAGGCACTCATTATTGCAATATACACTCATGGAGTCGAGGTTTTAAAAAGATGACGTTTGAAGGTGACTGCAAGAAAATGATTGACATGTTGAACTCTAAAATTCTTCACTTTGATGTGTATAATTGGGTTCGTGAAATGAGATCATGGAAGAACAAATTTGATAATGTGGATTTCCTATGAACATGACGTTGAAAAAAACATGGTTGCAGACAAACTAACAAAATCTATTATCCCATCCAAAATATTTTTCAGTTTTATAATTATATTCTCCCACTGTAACAGATTTACTGCATCAATACTTTGTATGTTCTGTTCGAAATCAATAAAGTACTTTGCCGTTAAAAATATACTTTTTGGTATTTGTTTCATTTCATTTAAAACATGTTTGTTTAGAGGATTTTAACTTCCATGTTTGTTTCATTCCATTTACTAGGAGTCTTAATGTCCATTCTGACTCGCTTGCTAATGAGAAAAGACGAAAACACAAAGTTTCCTATTTTCTTATAAGTTAAACATGATTGAATAGAGTTTCTCTTCGAATTTTTACTACATATAACTCGACTTAGATATATGGGCTGTATGCAAATATAATAGAGGATATTACATCTCATGTCACATTTCAACTTATTAATTACAAGTTGTCTCATTTTCTTCTACAAAGAAAGTTTCCTTAATAATGTAGTTGATTCTTAACTAATTCATTTCTAAACTAAAATTGAAGTTTCCCGATGGAACTAGGCAAGTGGTGGGATTTGTTTTCAGCCATTGAATTTATATTTTTTTCTGATGGTCTGGATTCACTGTCACCTATCTTGAAAACATATATCTACCTAAAATTACCACCCTTAGATCAATTATTTTATTTTTCACATTAACGATCCATCTTAAGAGAATTTTATTAATCTTTATTAATCTTATTCTTTCATCTATAATTGTCATCATCTTGTTCTTAGGTGAATATTTTTTCCAAATTCTAGAAAAATGACAACCGTTGGGATGAGGACAAAGACTATGACGACGGATGAGGTGTGATTTTGAGATAATCACTTTATTTTTAATGAAATTGATTTAATGTTTAATCTCTGAGATGTATTAAATTCTAGATCTACATTTTTATGCTCCTAATTAGCTTTAGAGAGGTATGAATTTTTGTTAAAAATAAGTTTTCAAACCAAAATTATAATTTTTTTGTATGTTTTGCTACTGTAACTAGAAAACATCATGTATTAAACAAATTTATGTTTTTGTTTATGAGTAAAGCTTTCTTACATATATTAAAAGAAGTTAACTATATTCTTTATTAATGTCTCTGTGAATTTGTCAATCAATTATATTTCAGAAATGTTAGAACTTTGTTTTTGTGGTCTGTGTCATAAAATGGTTATTGGAAAATGTTGTTTACCATAGTTATATTTTTGACTCTCTTTTCTGGTTGCTTAAACTTGGATTTAAAGATACAATTGAAAGAATTTATAGATCTTGGTACAAAGTACATGCTGAGTCTGGTTTGTCTAGCCGAAGATGAAGAGGATGCAAGTGATTTGGTGTGGAAGAAAAAATTGACGAAACAAAAGGGAAGAGTTTCTTAAGAAGAGCTAGAGGAGGATAATAATGATGAATATGTTAAGAGACTTCCAAAGGTGTCATTTTCAAGGAATTTGTAACAACACGACCCAAACACAAAACAAAAGAATATTTTTGTGGTTTTCATATTTGGAGTCGTGAGATCTGAATCAATTGCTGAGATTCTTGTAAGTTTATTATGAAGTAAGAAATAGTAGCTTAATTTTTTGATAGTACATTCACCATTTTCCAATTTATGTGTGTTAAGAATGATTTTGTTTATCATGTTTTGAAATGTAATATGTTTCAGAATGTTTTCAATATTTTCGGAAACCTTTTTTATAAACTTTTTAAAATGTTTACCTTATATGATGTACATGTGTACACCAACTTCCAAATGTACATATATATATATATATCAACTTCACAATATGCATGTGTATACTCTTAGTATCCACAATTGGCAACACTTAAACTACGCAACCCACCTATTCATGCATGTGCATACGATAATATTATTCACACAAACTCGTGTACACCATTACGCCTACAACTACACTGAGAGAAATAAATATGAATGTTTCTTATGTGTTAGTTGTTATGGCTAAAGCTTCATTATAAAAAGGAATTGTGTTGATTGTCATTATTCATTGAATTTTTACGTAATGATTGCATCAAACTTGTGATGTATATCATTGTGTAAAGAAAGAAGAAGAACTTCCAAAGGTAATGAAATATGTGTATATGAACATTGAGTAAAATGTATTATAAATTGTGTACACAGTCATTGTCACCAGGGGCGAAGCCAGGTAAGGCACTGTGCGGTCCTGTGTACCTGTAAAATTATTTTATATTATAATTTTCGTGTGAAAACATAAAAATGCTGTTAGAACAGGTGGAAAAGTTGTATTGTGCACCGATAAAAACCCAAGTTCGAGACCATCTTTTGGTTTTTTTCATTTTATCGCCAATTGTGCACCAGTCAATAAGCATCCTAGATACCAGTCAATAAGCATCCTGGATTCACCCCTGATTGTCACCATCCATGTGTACACATGATCATATGTAAAACAATTTTGATCCCTCATCCTCTATCTCCCTACCATCACTAGGACCCTTAGAACCTTATTGTTATCAGTGATGAAAACTTTGGGCAGACTCCTTCTCTTTGACACAACATATGACTTACAACTATTATCCTTTCAATCTAACAACCTCCAATCCGGCTTACTTTTGTACAGCCTCACCACAACATTGATGTACTATTCATTTATCATGTACAGCAACTATTCTTTTGATTCGCATTCGATGTACATGTGTACATTTTGAAATTGTGTATTCAACCAAGTAGTACACCAGCAACTATATAACTTGTGGTTAGCATGACTAGCAGTGTCCATGGCGTTTAAATGCTTCTCGTTTACTCCATTGTAGAAGATATCAGCAAGTTAACATATGTGTATCCATAGTATCTCATTAAAGCGTTTCCAATCTTCATGAAAATCTTATGTACCAAACTTCTGTAAATTTGCAATTTTATTACTTCTTAAAAACATGGATAACTTCCTCTAATAGATTTATTCAATATAAAAAAATTCAAATACAACATCTGATTTTCTAACATTTATGGTGTATCATATCACTATATTTCTACAACATCGTGGACAAAAATTTTGCTATTTAAAATTATTACTTTTGGCATCAAATTATACATTTGCTTTTAACAATTTACTGATTCACAACTATTCAAATCCACACGTACATTCCACCAAGTATTCAAGTGTACATATACATCTATAGTCCACATGTACATATGTTAGGAAAGTGCAAATATGTATAATTTCATTGGGGGTTGTAGTGCATATATGCGTTCAATTTGAAAAAAAAACATATGCATATATGTCTTCTTTAACATAGGTTGAATTGCACAGTTAGAAAATTTAGAGCTAAATTGAAAAGAAGTTTTGTAATTTATAAATTTTTACCAAATCTCAGAATAATCCCTCGATCTTCATCACCAAAATCGTTCGATCATGTTTCATCTTCAAGCTCCCTACTATCAAAATCTATGTGGCGATTTGCTGGTAAATCAACGAAAGCCTCAACTTGGAATTGATTGTGACTCGGGTAACTGAGCATCACAATTAAGACATAGATGCGACAGAGATGAGTTTTGTGCCGGTGCGTCAGACGTGTCACAGAGAAGAACTACGATGGAGGACATATCTTCATATGTCTATACCGCAGAGGAAGATGAAATTTCGTCGAAGAGCTTGAAAAGATGAAGCG
This sequence comes from Brassica oleracea var. oleracea, assembly GCF_000695525.1. Classification (NCBI taxonomy): domain Eukaryota; kingdom Viridiplantae; phylum Streptophyta; class Magnoliopsida; order Brassicales; family Brassicaceae; genus Brassica; species Brassica oleracea. The sequence continues at coordinate 25,520,228 of NC_027752.1, forward strand.
GGTTTGGTGGGATTTCTGCAAGCTCCGAGATTTGAAAATCTCATGCTAATAAAATATGATTCTCCGATTTGCACTCTCCAACAATAAAACCCAAAAATACCTTAAATCATCGTTGCCTCTCTCATACCTCGTGCATTTTCCGCTGCATCATCGTAACAGTACTTCCTCCGTCGTAAAAAACTGTCTCTAAATCACTCAAAATAATAATGGAAAACCCCAGAATTAATAGAAATTAACCACATGAATAGCATAAACAGTTCTGAATCATAAAAACCTTTACTTTCACACTTTACTTTCTTGCTTCTATAAACTGAAATTAAAATAAACTCACTAAATACAAAACCAGGCTAATTATGTCCTAAGATCTTACTTATCCTCAAACACACTTCTTATGTCTAAATAAATACTCATAATGTAAGCTATCGCTTGGACTGATGTGCTCAAATCCGAGCAAACCGAAATCATCAAAGTGACAATAGTGAAAAAAAAAAACAACCCAAGTTCAGTTTGCCGCGTAGCCCTTATGAAAAGAATCCAAAGTCAGCTGTTTGCCCTCTTCAACATCAGGAATGCGTAATTCAGCAAAGTTGAATCTCAAATGGCAAATTGAAAAATGAGATATTTCAATTGATAGTTAACATCCCCTATATATTAATCCTGAAGCATTACAACATGTGTTCGTAGCCATGTGTCATCACGAGAATTAGAGATGTCAACCGAGAACTTGGACCGCGGGACAGGCCCGTTAAGGCTTGGGGCGGGGCGGGTTTGGGCCGAAGATTTAGTATCCCGCAAAACGGCGGGCCTCGCGGGTTGGTGTTATGCGGTTTTGGGCTTAAAGCGGGATGGCCCAAAAGAACCGCGGGTAACCCTAATGTCCTGCACCGTCTTGCCTCCTCATTTCATCGGGTACCTGAAAAAAACAAAAGATAGAGAGAGTGAGAGAAAGACGAGTCGCCGACAGAAGAAATTGAGCTCCAGCGAAAGAGAGACGACAGAGAAGCTCCGGTTATTCCATCTCAGCTTGTAAACTTCACAGATCAAACTCGCATCTACAGAGATAAGCTTTTCCACCTCTTCTTCTAAGTTTTTCATGTTATATTTTCAAGTTCTTTATCTATCAAACTCTCTTCTCTACACCTCTAACGATTTACTCTGGTATAACATGTTCAGGTTGTTAGCTACCTAAGGAAAGAGATCCGTAAGATGCATGCAAGATCCGAATAGATGTAAGACTCTCTAAGACTCTTAGTATGATGTTCACTTGATTCAGTCTCTGATATGTATTTTGTTTTTGTAGGTGAGCAAGGAGGCGACTGGTAATGACCATGAAAGCTGGTGTACGCTCAAAACGATATAGCATGTTATGGTGTTGGCTTGATGTATGTGTTGATCGCACACCGGCTTGTCCGGTTATTACTAGACGCATCCTTGCTCAAGAAAAAAGATACAACACCAAGCTGAAAGATTTGTAAATTGTAAGTTGTTACTACTCTAATAATATAATAAGTAGCCGTTAGGATGATGTTTAGTTACTTGTTGTTTGAAATAGAGATTGGCTTGTATTACTTGTCTTCACAATTTCACTACTTGTCTTGTATTGTGTTGAGTAGTTTAGCTACTTCCATTACTTGTCTTGACTAGTTCAGCGGATCTTTGCGGTGTAGCTGATGAAAAATCATTCAAAGGAATGAAGAGTGATTGTTCGTTGGCTACACGGCAAGATCCGCTGCGAAGTTAAGACAAGAATCATATAGTTGCTTGTTGTTTCGATTACTTTTCTTGACAAGTCTCTGATATGTCTTTTGGTTTTTGGTTGGTTTCTTTGTCGAACTGTTGGAGTGTTGGTGAACGACAGCACAAGGAGGCGTCAGGACCTCAGGTTAAGAAGTGTTGGAGCAGCATGCAGCGTGAAGAAGTGTCATGGACCAGCCTTTCATTCCGACAAACCAGCTTTAGGACCTCCGGTTAGTTGCTTAGAAATAGGAATTGATAGAACTTGATGTAGCTTAGAAGTTAGAAGTCGCTAAGTTTATTGGAGAACTTGATGTAATTTAGAAGTTAGAACTCGCTGAGTTGATTGGAGAACTCGTTGTCTTGCTTAGAAATAGGAATAATTGATGGGAGAACTTGATGTCATGTAGCTTAGAACTTCCTTTGACGGTTTGAGAATGTTTATGCTGCTTGTCCTCAAGCAAATTTAAATTTTAATAATTTAAGTATAAAATTTAATTGCAAAATTTGGTAATATTTAAAAAAAAAAACCATAACACCACTAACCCACGTAGCTTAGGTCACGGAGTCGTAACTTAGCTAATAATTATCGAAACATTAAACAAACCAACCAAAACGTGAGAGCTGAGAGACGATATGGGATCAAGAGGCGACTCAGACGATCAATTCACTTTCGATACTAGCTACACGCCACCTAATACGTTGGACTTCGAGACTCAACAAGTCATGGCTAGACTTGGTGCAGCTGATGAGATCGCAATTCAAGTCGTTGATGAAGCTGTTAACGCTGGAGAGAAGCAGAGAAGCAAAAGAAAGCTCATCAGTCTTGTTGATTCCGAAGAGGATTCTGGTGTTGAAATCACCCCAACAACCCAAACGACGAAGCCTCGCAGACAAACCAGTTTTGGAACAGCTTCGCAGAAATCCATGATCCAATCCACACTAGAAGTTGGTAGTGGCTCATCCAAGCAGGCGTGTAGTCAGAAGAAGTATGTTCCTGTGAAGTCGGTGATTCGTGGAGGGAGAAGAAACAAGAAGAAGAAGAAGATCGAAGAGGAGATATCGGAGCTTGAGGATGAACTGGATGAAGAAGCGCTTGATGAGGATGAGCTCGGTGAAGAGGAAAAGGAAGAGAGGCAACGATCAGATGTGTGGAAAGATTTCACGGTGGTCCATAAACCCAATAGAAAGATGAAAGCTGCTTGCAATCATTGCAAGAGGGAGTATGCACGGCAGTCCCACTCGCATGGAACCAGTGGGTTGAGAAGGCATCGTATGAGATGTAAAATGTATCTAAGGAATGGAGGAAAGCAGCAGCAACTCAATGTCGATGGGAAAGTTGTGTCTCGCAAGTATGATCATATTGTGTTCAGGCAACTGGTAGCTAAGACAATAGTCCAGCATGATCTACCATACTCGTACGTGGAGTATGAAAAGGTGAGAGACACATGGAAGTATTTGAATGCTGATGTCCAAACCATATGTCGAAACACAGCGAGAGCTGATGTGTATCGATTATATGAAAGTGAGAGAGACACTCTGAAGAGAGAATTGTCTAGTCTTCCTGGACGAGTCTCCTTCACCTCTGACTTGTTGACATCAGTGAAACGGGAAGGATATATGTGTGTGACAGCACATTACATTGATCGGAATTGGAAGTTGAACA
>NC_027752.1:25523717-25534924 GCF_000695525.1 Brassica oleracea var. oleracea
ACCAGTAATGACTCGATGCAAGATATTGTGAAATCGCAGCTGAATTTGAATGATGCTTTGTTGTGTGGAGGAGAGTTTTTCCATGTCAGATGTGCAGCTCACATTCTTAACCTCATAGTTCAAGATGGGTTGAAGGTAATTGGAGACTCTTTGCACAAAGTAAGAGAGAGTGTTAAGTATGTACTGTCATCGGAAATGCGTGAAAACTTGTTCCAGAAATCTGTCGAGGCTGCGGGTGTAGTAGAAACTGGCGGCCTAATACTGGATGTGCCGACAAGATGGAACTCGACTTACTTTATGCTTGAAAGAGCCATCAAGTACCGTAGAGCATTTGTTAAGTTGGAGACATTTAATAAGAAGGGTTATAAAATGGCTCCCACGGCTGAGGAATGGACAAGAGCTGCCAATATCTGCATTTTTTTGGGTCTGTTTGCTGTGATCACAAGCTTGATGTCTGGTTCAAATTACCCGACTTCGAACTTGTATTTCTATCAGGTTTTCCAGATCCATAATTGGCTTCGAATCAATGAGGCAAGCGAAGATGAGATTGTGAGATACATGGTGCCACCGATGAAAGAGAAGTTCGATAAATATTGAGATGAAGTCAGTGGTCTTTTTGCAATGGCAGCAGTCTTCGATCCAAGGTTTAAGCTTTCCATTGTCGAATGTTGTTTGGAAAAGCTTGACATGAGTACACGTGATGCAAAGTTAAAGAACTTGCATGAGAAGCTCAGTATTTTGTTTGAGTCATACGACAAAAAATCCAAGAATAACTCACCTTCTACAGAGCCACGTGAGACTGTTTCGCAAAAAGCTTCTGGAGCAAGGTCAATGAGACTGTTTGGGAACTACGATGTGAGTGTTTATTAATTTTAAAACCTTTTGTTCATCTCTCTTTTCATTTCTAATTTTTTTTTCTAAATAACCTTCTTAGGATTTCTTTGCATTTCGCAAAGTCAGTGGGGTTGTGAGTGGAAAAATGCCTCTAGAAGCTTATCTTGATGAACCACCTCTGGACATTAATAATTTTCAGAGCTTGGACATCCTCGATTGGTGGAAAGATAATACGCATCGGTATGGTGATTTGCCTGCAATGGCATGTGATCTGCTAAGTATTCCAATCACAACAGTGGCTTCGGAATCCTCCTTTAGCATTGGATCCAGAGTTATTAACAAATACAGGAGCCGTCTTCTCCCAAAAAATGTGCAAGCTTTGATATGCACTAGAAATTGGATCAAGTGATACGAATCTTAGGCACATGGTAATTAATTCACATTATTATTTCTTGTAGAGTACCATTATCCCTTACTCGTTAATCGTAAGTAAATGATATTTCTGATATTTACAGATGAAGAAATCGATGGTGATGGTGAAGAAGAGAAAGTACCATCATTTGAGTCCAATGTTAATGGGGAAGATGAAGATAAGGAAGCTTGAATTGTTCTCTTAATTTGGTGTTTTTTCTTTTTAACAATCTGCTTCATCTTGTTTTACTTGCTTGGTTTTGTTTTGACTGCTATGATTTGGTGTTTTTCTTTATTTAAAATTGGTTAAGACTTAACATCTCATCTTCTACATGCACTTTAAGATTTGGTTATGACTTGATACAGATTCTCATCAAGTACATACAATCTTAGTAGAGAATTGATATGAACTGAACTGAAATTGCATTCTTAATACAGACCCTCCAGTTCCAATAACTCGAGCTTGTTTGTGTCGGGTGTACATGACTTCAAGAACTGATATGAAGTTAGATATGTAGTATAAAAGCCTGAATCGTACAGCATTAACATGTAGATGAAGCATCCTGGTCTACTGGAGCAACATGCAGCGTCAAGAAGTGTCATGGAGCAGCCTGTAGCGTCCTGGAGCAGCATGCACCGGTAAGAAGTCGCTTGGTGCACTTTTTGGCTCTCAGCCCGCGGGACGACCTGTAAAGGACTGTGCATTTCGGCGGGGCGGGATTGGGCCGAGCTTTTGGAGACCGCAGCCCGCGCGGGCCTGACCCGCCGTAACCCGCAAGAAAGAGAGCCCGCTGCGGTACGGGACGGGACGGAACAACCCATTTGACAACACTAACGAGAATGATTCTTAGAATTGTTAGAAAAATAAGTTGGTCCATATAAACATATACTATGCTTTTTATTAAACTAACTATCAAATTAATTAATAGTGTACAAAATAATATTTTTTCTTTCCTTAAATAAAAGCTACGGAATTACCTAATATGGTTAATATATATATGACAATTAATGATCATGAATAATACATATTTGATAAAACAAATTCTAACCTCTTTCTTTTTTGTTTAATTTTATACTATTAAAAGAAATTAAACAATCACATTAAGCATATAATAAAAACAATTAGATTTTTTTCTTATATGTTATATTTTGAATTTTTAAAAACGACTATAAATTACTAAAAATGGTAAAAGTCCCACATTAAATTTTTTATAATCAATGGTTTATCTTTTTTTTTTTGTTCAAAAAAGATACAAATGATCATATACCATAGGGGTGGCGTTCAGACACACGTTCGAGTTTGTATCGGATATTTCAGTATAAAGGTATAGAGCCCGTTCGGGTATTTCTACACTTCGAGTCGGGTTCGGGTATCTTATGTTCGGGTTTGGATATTTTGGGTCTGGTTCAGATATTTAAATTTTGAAGAAAAAATAAGTAAATTATTCAATGTTTAAGTTTTTTGTATTTAAAATATATTTTAACTTAATTGTTTTTTTTTTTAATTTTTAAAAGATTAAACTATTAATAGGTTTATAGATAAAACACTAAAAATAGAAAGACACTAATTTATTTGTTTTTTTGAAATTTTAGATGCAACAAGAAACAAGAACTTGATATGTATTTTAAGTGAGTAGCAAATGATTTTGTTCATAATTATATGTATATTATCTAATTTTGAGCAATAAAAATCATTAATATAAATATTTTGAATAAAATGAGAGAAATAAACTAGAAATATAGAGTTAAATATACTTATGTTTGGTTATCTTCGGATATCTATTAGGGTTCTTATATTACCCGTTCGGATTCAGATACTACCCGAACTGTTAAAAATAAGTAATGTGTTTTGTTGTTCTAATTAGATGATTTTTAGACCGAGCTGGTGAATATATACTTGACAAACATTTATATTTTGAGTCCGCACTTATATTCTATAACAGCTTGATATATTAGATTTGAACACTAACCTGTTAAAATAGTTTGCCGGTGTTTTTTTTTTTCAAAATTTTGATTCTTGGATATGTACATGGAATGAAACTAATTTTTACGGATGTCTTTTTTTTTTTAATTGACACTTATGTAATTCACTGAATTCGTAAAAGAAGTTAAAAAAGGAAATTTAACTCATATCAATGAACCAAAAACGAGAACAAAAGCACAATTCTATAGAGGTAGAAAATGAAATCACTTATGGAGAGTCAATAATAAACAAATCGAGAGCAGAAAACCTAATCCCCTTTCGTCATTATACAATCGATTTTGCCTATTTGGTTTTGGTGATTTGTGTCAGCCGCAAAACTTAATTTCTTTTTGTGCATATGAAGTCTTAAAAATAATTAAAATGAGATGTAATACGTTAACTCTTCAACAGCGATGATATATTTAAGAGACCAACATTTTTGTTTATCATTTTATAATCGATAAAGATTGTAGTATTGCAAAATGTTAAAATCATTTTATAAACAAACATTATTATAAGAACTCACTCCGCGCGGGTTATCTTCTAGTAGTAATACTATAAGTTAAAGGTAACACAACATTAATCGTTAACTTCGATTGAACTGTAATATCACAAGAAATAAGACAGTTCATATATTCGCGCGGGTTATCATCTAGTAGTAATACTATAAGTTAAGGTAACACAACATTAGAGCACCATTAACCATGAGTGCTTAAAGGGTGCTTAGCATTTTTTAATTAAAAAAAAAGGAAAGAAAAGAAGAAGAAGAAGAAGGAGTGCTTAATTAGACATCACAAACAGCTGTTGCTTGCACTGTTCGCAGGTTCCACGGACACATGACGGTCCGCGATTGGTCATTCTTTTAATTTCTTTTTTTTTTCAGACAAAAAAAAAATTAAAATTTTTTTTAAACACCCCACTTAAGCACCTTTAGGATTAATGGTGCTCTTAATAGATAACTTCGATTGAACTGTAATATCACAAGAAAAAACACAGTTCATATATTCTCAACAAAATGTGTAACAATGGTATACAATGATATCAAATGAGTGGAGGTGGTTCTCGTAAAACAGATTATGAAATCGCCCAACCACATCAGTTGAGATTCATTGAGGCAAATGATGCAGCCAGGTCCAAAGCCGAACTCACCTGGGAAGCATCCGTTCCCTGAAACCAAAACAGCATATAGAAATTGTGATCTCTTTGTGGACCGGAACTCCATTGGAGACTAAAGAGAAACATCATTTACCTGTCCCGAAGCGAGACCACTTTTTCCTTTCCCGCACTTCCCTTTTATGGGACTTGACGCAATTGTCAGCCATTCTGTGACGTCTAATTGCTTGAACTAATCAGATTTGTCTGGAACTCCAGCACACACAACCGCCTTATTTGTGCTTTCATCTGTGCTGAACACCATTACAGACATTCCCTGCAAGATTCACCAACAAAGCCCTTACGTTAAACATCATTACTTCTAGGAACAATGCTCTACGGATATACGGATACCTTCTTTTGCATCACTTTTGAAACGGCCCCTCGAACTGCAGCTGCATCAAGTCCCACATCAAGCTGGACAATGCAGAAGGTTTTCCCATCTGATGCTGCAGACTCAGCTGCCTCTGTTGCTACTTATACAGATTTCTTCAGGTTTTCCTCTGCTATTTTCTTTTGAGCTTTTCTCACTTCATTCTGTGATGTAAGAAGAAAAAACAGCCACTTTAATATTTTCTTGACCAAAAAAAATAGATGGCAATATTACCTGAAGCTGAGCAATCTTGGCTTTGATATCCGCCCTTTTGGCTGCAGGGATATCTACTTCATCTACTCGTCTTTTCAAAGCATTAACTTTCTGCGAATGTGCAAAAGAAACTAACACAATCAGTGTTTCACATTAATAAGAGCAGAACACATGGTGTCTTAGTTTGTCAAGGGATGAGAGAGAACCTTTTCTAGTGCATTTCCCACCGCCTTGGACGTATCATCTACTTCTTTTTCAAGCAAAGACGCCGTATTCAGAGCATCAAATGCAGATTTTGTAGTGACGGCAATTATCCTACGTATACCTTTCGCAATGCCCTCCTCTTATAGAAGAGCAAACGCTTTGGCTTCGCGTGTGTTTGTTATGTGGGTTCCTGTAAATTTCAAAAGAACCCAATATTCAATATTCTTTTCAGAAAAAAAGGATCTCTTGGTCCAAGTAACTAACGCCAGTGGAAACCGACCTCCACAAAACTCGGATGAAAGTGAAGACCATTCATCGTTTTCAGGGTCAGCCAAGAGGTCCTCCACCCGTCTCCCAATTGCAACCACTCTGACAGGATCAGGGTAGACCTAAATGGAAAAGAGAACAAGCTTTCACAAACTGTACAAAACATAAAATAAAAAGGCACAGCACACGAACTGATGGAGAGCTTACTTCTCCAAACACTGCTCTTAGACCTATGATGCGCTTGGCTTCAGAGAGAACAGATTCCTTTGAATATACTTCTAATTCATCCTTAATTTGTGTATTCACTATGGACTCGATCTTTCTCAAATCTTCAGGATCAACCGGCTTACCTACTCAAAATTGGCGAACCTATTAGACACTCAAACCACATCAAAATAGAATTGACTCACTGAAGAATGTACCGTGGGAGAAATCATATCGCAGTTTTTCAGGAAGAACTATTGAACCCTTCTGATCAATATGATCGCCGAGCACTTCCTAGATTCATGGGGTATAAATGTTTTGAGATACAATAACAAAATACAGGTTAGGTAACATAAATTATAGCAGAAGGATACCTTCAGGGCAAAATTCAGCATATGTGTACAAGTATGATTAGGCGCGATGAGTTTACGTCTCTCATAGTCAACCTGTACGCAAAAAAAAAAAAAAAACAAAGATGAAAAAACGCGAGTTATGTGGAATTGCTAAGAGAAACCTGTAACCAAATGTATTTGAAAGAATCATTTGTTGCTGAAACACCCATCTTGTGCAACGTTGATGACAGCATCAGCATCCATGACAATGGTGCCACCAGCTTGCTAACAGAATAAATATTAGAAGATTAGTTAATATTATAAACTTTAGTCATCTTCTAATGTTAGTCTAGCATCAAACACTCTTCGAGAAAATGAAAATAAATATGTTAAACAGTTAGATACCTTATTCTGGGCATTCTTTGATATATCCCTCGCCTCTTTCATGGCTTTGTTGAAACCATCAACATCAACCAGCAACCCTTGTTCTTCAGCCATTAACTAAAAAACGAGAATGGAAGTCACAAAAATAACACACAAAACTTTAGAAATAAATACAATGAACTAAATACCTGAGTCAAATCTATAGGGAATCCATATGTCGCCCATAAGATAAAAGCATCCTGCAAAGACAAGAACAGATATATTTTGAAAATAAAACAAAGGCACGTACAGTTTCTACGACCCCCATAACATTGCAAAGTGTTACAAATACTGAAACATGTAACATAAAATATTGAAACAGAACAAAAAGCATTAGATACAAGCCTCTCCACTCAGCGTATTCCCCTGAACTGACTGACCAGCTTTCCGAAACTTCTCAATTCCCTGCCATAAAACTTTATAATCAATCAAGCTGTTCTTATACTCACCTATATAAAAAAAAGAAAGTAGATGGGCAAACAGGTCATTCAATTAATCTTTCAGAAGAAGGATCCCTATAGGAATGGTATATAGAATCATGTCCAAACAATATCGATAAAATTAAATGACAACGAAGTTTGAAAGTGTATACTATAATAATTGGGGCCATTGATATTTAAACAGAATTTTTTAAAATCATTAGTAAGACGAGCCAGCAAAGCCAGTATAATAATTGGATAACAAGTGGGAAGGTTAGATGGACTTCAAAAATCAGCCCTCACCTTCGCCAATGTTTTGCAGAAGCTTGCTTCCTCTTCTTTGATTATCTCAGTGATCTTTTTTTCATGTTCCTTTAACTCCGTAAAGACATCCCCCATCACCCGAATAACAGAACTTACGAGTCTGCAGATAAAAAAGTATAATAAACTGCTTAGTGAAAAACAGACCAAGCTGCGCATATGGAAACATATGTTGCATTTGCAAAGATGCTCCAGCCCAGAAGAAATAGATTAAAACACACTTGCTGCGACAGTAAGAGGTGATTCCTACCCATTGAAAAATCCTTCCTCAGCTTTTAGGATCTCCTTGCCATAGCGAACTGCTCTACGAAGAATACGTCGCAGAACATACTCACGGCCCTCATTACCTGCAAGAAAGTGAATACGGTATGACATTCTGTCAAATTACAAAAGAATAGAACAATGCCGTAATAAATTCGGTGAGCAAGAAAAATCGTATGACTCAAAAAAAATCAAATACTAAGACGTTTGAATAAAAATCTGTTTCTGTATCATCACCAATTAGACAAGAAACAATGGTCATACCAGGACGAGAGCCATCAGCAATAGCGAAGGATAGAGTCCTAATGTGATCAGCAACCACTCTATAAGCCATGTCAACTCTGTCAACATCTTCCAATCCAATTTTTCCAGAATATGGCCTAGCTCCCGTAGCCTGAAAATAGGAAGGCATCAACCCATCATTTTAAGATTCAAAGCAACTAGGGAAAAGAGCAATCGGGAATCTGTATTTAATTCTCTCACTGAGAAAATACATAAAAAGTGACACAGCTAACAAGGAAATGATCTCCAGGTACCCAAAATATGACACCTTGATCATCATACCCTTGGAAACATTCAAAACACTTGACAATGTCGCATAAAAGGCGAACAATAATACCGCACATTGATAGGAGTAGGCAAAGATGATCATAGAGCTACAGTACCTCCCATGATTTACTTGAAAATAGATAAACTAAAATGCTGGTAGAACTAAATTGAGGCAACAAAAGTATGGCTAAGAGGAGCAAAAAAATAGTAACTCATTTCCTTAACCTAATGTCATGAAACAGTCAACAGGAGGTTCAAAATTTACCTTTTGGATGTCATCAAAGATAGGCATGAACACATCTGTATCATAGTTGCTCGATCATTTTGTTCTGAAGAACAGAAGTCAACCTCTCGAAACCCATTCCGGTGTCAACAAGCTTCGCAGGCAGAGGTTTAAGTGAGCCATAAATCTCTCTGTTGAACTATTTTGAAAACATAGAACACAGGATCCGTTAGGGGAACACAATAGCAAAGCTAAAGAAGCTAATACAATCTAGCTAACGTAATATAGTTTTCCAGTTACAGGATCTACAGAATTAAAGAACAAGCGTAATAACCAGCCAAAAAGTAGTAAAATAGAACTAAAAAACATTGGGGATAGAGAGGGTACGTACCTGAATAAACACCAAGTTCCATATTTCCAAACATGTTAGATCGTCATTGTTAACTAAGGATGCCGCATCACGGTTACCAACACGATCATAATGTATCTCCGTAGAAGGTCGACAAGGACCTGTGTCTCCCATTTCCCAGAAGTTGTCCTACAGTCTCACCAAATGTTAAATGAAAGAACGATAGCATACATTTGGTACAAGTAAAACATTCAAGCTTAAACTTGACAGTAGTTATCATTGGAAAAGCAATGTGTCGATGCACACAAGAAACATTCGCAAACCTGATGAAACCTTAGAGAAGAGAGATTCAATAAATAGCAGATTTCATATAAAAATATAAGCCACAGATAAAATGTTATTATCTACAATCGACATGCACTCCATAAAAAAATATTTCTCTTAAAAGGTCTAATCACCAAAATTGAACAAATATATAGTTTCTGTTTATTTAAAGGTTCAACAGAAAATGAAAAGTAGCTCATTTACATTAGAAGAAATCGTTTTTTATATGATAAGAGTAGTAAAGAAACCATACTTTGCACCCAAAAGGAAGTACACGTGCAGGTGGAAGAAACTGAAGCCAAATATCTCTTGACTCATGATCGGGCAGCAGACCAGCATAAATTCGATCAACCGGTAGCTCATAGACCTGAAGCATGAAAAACAGTGAGATAACAACAATAGATGAATCAGTTATAAGACTATGGCGTATTGTTGCAAGAGATGTCAAAAAAAAAGAGTATACAACACAATGAAAAGAGAAGAATCACCTTGGTTAAGAGCTCCCAAGCCCATTCGATAGCTTCCTTCTTGAAATAATCTCTAAAGGACCAGTTACCGAGCATTTCAAAGAAGGTGTGATGGTAAGTATCTTTGCCCACATCGTCAAGATCATTATGCTTTCCACCAGCACGAATACACTTCTAGGTGTTACATGCCCGGGTCAGCTTGCTAAGCTCGGTATTTGGGTCAGCCGTTCCCAAAAATATTGGCTTATACTTGTTCATTCCTTGCAAGAAAAAGCCAGAGACGTTTCAATGTTAAAAGTTTTTCTAACCTTAGAGACAGACAGTACATGAATCTCTCTAACTACAAAGCCGTGAATGAACCTCAAAGTTTCCAAAACAATGAACTCATTAGTATCCTCCGATGAGAAGATTATGCGATTATACCAGCGTTAGCGAAGAGAAGAGTAGGATCATTGTGGGGAACAACGGGGCTTGATGGCCAGAACTTGTGACCTTTCCCCTTGAAGAAATCGAAATATGTATCCCTCACTCTTTTCGCTGGCCACTTAATCTCTGACGGTTCGGAACCAGGCATGACTGCGACGGAAGAGGAAGAGAAGCAAAACTGATCGAGAGTGGGAGGAGTGTAAACCCTAGAGAGAGAGACTCTTCGACAAGAGAACCTCCCGCCGTTGCTTGATGCGAATCGTATGCTCCTCTCCGCTGCGTTATCTCATGGTTGCCCTAAAAACGTAACGGCTTGATTTCTTTTCTTTTTTGGTCGACTTTTTGCTTTCTTCATTTCAAATACAAAACTAAACCCAAAATTGAATCAAATTCAAAACTAACAAGTCTATTGAAATTACAACCAGCCACTTGTGAACAAACAAAAAAAACGAAATTTTTTTACGTTTCTAACCCCCGTAAGTCGTCTCGTCCAGACGACTTACTGGAAAGTCGTCTAATCTAGTTCTACTTAGAAATAATTTAAAATTTTTGTAAAAAATATTTTGATAAGTGAAAAGTTGAAATCATGTAATTAACATATGTTTTAAGAGATATAAATTAAGATATAACAAAAGTTAATTGTTTTCAACATAGATGAGTGAAAGTAGTGAGTCATGATATTCTTTGGATTAGGTTTTGCCAACATATGTGTAGTATTGTATGTGTTCTTAGGGTTAGATTTTGGAATGCATAAATGTTTTTTTGAAAACTTTAAAATTTACCTAAGTGTGTTTATTTCTGTGTATAGTAAATACTATTTAAGTATAACTACGGCTTTATAACGTGGTTAGTAAAAGTACATTGTAAAATTAAAGGTTTGGTCCGGTTTGGACGACTTACTAGTAAGTCTTCTGATGTACGGTATTCAACAGACGACTTACTAGTAAGTCGCCCAAACCGGACCGAATCTTTAATTTTACAATGTACTTTTAAACCTAACCGGATTATTTACCGGCCACATATAAGGTGTTTTTTTTTATTCATTTTTACGCGAAATTCAGAAAACCCTAACGTTGTTTCTCTCAAAGGCGATTTCGAAGGCGATTTCCGTCGATTATCTCTAATTCATCGTTCTCACCGCCGGTTATCTCTCCCCCGTTATCACCGTCGTTCTCACCACCGTTCTCACAGCCGCTTCCTCTATTTAAGATCTGAGAGGAAACCCTAGCGCGCATTCTCTCAGAGGCGTCTCGTTGAACTCCGCCGCCGGTAAGTTATATCTCTTACTGTCGAGTGATTGATTGAGGAAAAGATGAACATAAAACGTTGTCTCTATCAATTTATACACTCGTTCTTTTTTCACGTCTATTTTTGCAGATATATAACCGCTGTGTCGAAGGCGACTATATCTTCTCCGAATTTTCAGGTCAGCTTTAAAATGTTCTACTGGAAGTCTTCCAGCTGGAAAACTTGCCAGACGACTTAATTATAA
>NC_027752.1:25535024-25536611 GCF_000695525.1 Brassica oleracea var. oleracea
CTAAATCCTAATCTATATGATCAAAATGCACATGGATGAATGGATAATACAATAGAAATATGCAAGATATCAACTACGACTGTTGGTGGGTTGACCAAAGAGGATATTAAAACCATGTCCAAGGACATAGTTGATGCCATGAGGGAAGGGTTTGAGACGTGCCTTAAGGAGATCAAATATCGCTCGGAAAGGGTGGAAGCTGTGGAGAAGAAGGTTGGTATCACCACAAAACGGAAAGGGACATCACTTCCACGAAGGAGGTAATACATATACATGCTTGGACCATTCAGCGTCTTGTAGAACCCACAGCTCAAAACTTTCACTTGCTCGACTAATATTAACACCAGGAGAATCTCCAGACGTAAGCAAACCCAGTTTCCCATTGTAATTAACCAGAGCTGTTGAACCATGCATTGCTCTACTGACTGGATTTTGTATATGTATTTTGTTTCATGTTTGAAGACACTCATTTGTTATTATTGTTTGAAATGGATCTTTGGTTATTATTGTATAAACCCATCTTGTATATTGCAGAGTGAAAGCGTTAATAGGAAAAACGCGGGAAGGAAGAGCTTGCCGGAGGATAAAGGTACAGATGTGCCCGCAGATGCTAGTTCCTCGAAAGATAAAGCTCCAGAACCGAGCCTTGTTCTATTGGACAAAAATCAACCCACTGTTTTGGATTTACAGAAGGAGGATGCTAGTTATCAGGAAAAGAGGGATGCTGCTTTGACACTTTGCCGTGCAAAGAGTGATCGAACAAGGAAACTTGCTGCCTCACAGCAATCTCTTTATACGGCAAACAACACGGCCAAAGTGATCATTCCAAGCAAAAAGCTTTATCCAGGCTATAATCCTTTTGCAACAATTGACAAGAAGAAGTTGAAGGAGCTCGCTGATTGGTTGAAAACTTGTCCGTAAGTGTTTGCTTTTCCCATAATAGCTTGCTTTAGTCTACAAAAACTAATTGCTTTTCAACATTTTGTATGATAGATTAGGCTGATGTGTGTATTTGAACTTGATTATTTTGTAACCTATCTTCTGCGCAGAAGACTTACAGTTAAGTCGTCTGGAATGTTGGATGATTTAACTATAAGTAGTCTGGAAAGTCTTCTGTGCAGTGACCTTTTGTAACCTTTCAGATAATACAAAGGGCAAGACCTTGTTAAATTTGTTTGGTAGTGCAATTTGACAAAGAAGTTGACATAGATAAGTTCATAACACAAATTTTTTAATACATAGACTAAACACTGGACGACTAACTTGAAGGTCTTCTAGAAGAAAAAACCCTGGACGACTAACTGGACGACTAACTGAACGACCTTCTGGACGACTTAATAGACTAAACATTGGACGACTAACTTGAAGGTCTTTTGGAAGAAAAAACCCCGGACGACTAACTTTAAGGTCTTCTAGACAACTTACTTGAAGGTCTTCTGGAAGACTAAACACTATACGACTAACTTGAAGGTCTTCTGGAAGAAAAAACCCTGGACGACTAACTGGACGACCTTCGACACGACTTACTTGAAGGTTGTCCACGTCATTTCTTACATTGTGGTTTCGTATGGCCAGTTTCCTTGCATT
>NC_027752.1:25538394-25538897 GCF_000695525.1 Brassica oleracea var. oleracea
TTTTGTGCTCATGTCCAGGTTATAATCTTCTTGAGCCATTGCAAGAAGTTCAGCATGTGTCGAACCTTCCCCCAAAAAAATGATTCTCGCTCCTTTGACATTATCAACCACAAAATCCCAACGGCAACCTTTCAACAACCATTCTACATACACTGCATGTAACTGACGCATCATCTGCAAAAATTGAAAATAAAACACACTAGTGAACATAGAGAGAATGAAAGTTTACTAAACATTGACGCAGACGACATACCAGTAAGTCGTCTGGACGACTTACCAGTAAGTCGTCCAAACAGGTCATTTTTGCAATTGAATTTTAAATAGGACTACTTACAAGTAAGTCGTCCAGCTTTGTTTGTTAAAAAAAAATACTCTAGACGACTTACCAATAAGTCGTCTGGGATAAAACGGGTTTGTTTTGCATTTGACCGAATTGTGTCAGATATTTGGCTTTTCCTGGAAGACTTACCAGTAAGTCGTCTCTGGGTAAACAAAAATTTCAA
>NC_027752.1:25539031-25539289 GCF_000695525.1 Brassica oleracea var. oleracea
GCTTATCCTTGACGACTTTCAAGTAAGTCGTCTTACTTGACGACATCCGCGTAAGTCGTCTGGGAAAAGTTAGATATTTAAGTTTTATTTTTCAATTGCAAAAGTAACCTGAGACGACTTACAGATTAAAATATTGAAATTTTTGTTTTCCCGGAGACGACTTACTGGTAAGTCGTCCAGGAAAAGTCAAATATCTGACACAATTACGATTTCCAGTAAGTCGTCTAGGGTATTCTCTAGATTTTTTTTTAACAAACA
>NC_027752.1:25539457-25547309 GCF_000695525.1 Brassica oleracea var. oleracea
CTCAAACGAAAGTAACCCACCAAGAATAGTATGCTTGAATGGCTCTATCAACCATAAAAAAAATTTGAATCGAAAGCTTGAGTTTTTTGGATGAACAAAGTGAAAGAGATGTTGTTTTTAGTTCATAACAAGTAAGAAAGAGAGAGTGTAAATCGATTTTAGGTGCATTAAGATCTTCAAAATGGTTGTTCATGGTGGTTGGGGTATTGATGACAATGACAATCTTGTAATTACTTGAAGATGATGAGGGTGTGAGAGAGTAAAAATGTCATTTTCGGAAAAAAAAAATTTGATGGTATTTTCGTGAATTATATTAACTTGTGGGGTGAATAGGGCAAAACCAATTTCCAAAAAAAAAAGGGTTAGTTTTGTGTTCGACTTTGAGTTCTAAGTCAATTTTGCAAAAAACCCTTCTTTAAAACACAAACTTGGGTAGTAATCCCTTGTATATTAATTAAAGATCATTTTTTTCGTGAAAAATTAAGGATCATTTAAAAAATTATAATTTTAACTTTGTACTAATTAAAAAGAGATTCTAATTACTTAATTAGAATGTCAAATCAGATGACAGCTTAAAAATCAATTGAACAAAATTTTAGTCCAAATCCAATTACTAATCCAATTACTAGGAAACATTATATTAACTCATAATAGAAGAAACATGTATTTGTTTCCTTAAATAAAAGCTATGGAATTACCTAATACGATTAATATATATATGTCAATTAATGACTATGAATAATAAAGATTTGATAATAATTTTTGCATCCTTCTTCATTTTTGTTTAATTTTATATTATTTAAAAACATTAAATAATCACATTAAACATATAATTAAAAAAAATAGATTTTTTCTTATATTTTATATTTTGAACTTTTAAAATGAATTTAAATTACAAAAATGAGGAAACCTTATATGTTATATTTTAAATTTTTTAAAACGATTTTATATTACAAAAATGAGGAAACCTTAAATGTTATTTTTTCTTATATGTTAGATTTTTTTTCTTATATGTTATATTTTGAATTTTTTAAAACGATTTTAAATTACAAAAATATATAAGTTATCTTTAAGCATACGACTAAAAGCATTAAAATGACATGTATCAGTTTGATGGTTGATCTAAAACCTTTCAAAACTATATGGAAGATAAATGTCAAAATAATTCAATTGTGGAAACAATATTGCTCATTTTTTTTCAAAAATGTGTTCGGTGGAAAAAAATAAGGTTTTTGTGTCATAATTTGTTTAATGTCCAATCTGATCAACCCATGATATCTATATTATTAAAGTAGAAGCACTTTAAACTTTTGTTTGGCAACATAGGTAGCACTTAAAAAAAATATAGTGTTGTTTGGAAAGATTGATAGCAATATAATAAAGAAAAAAAGTAATGGGCTTATGTTATCAAAAAAATTTGGAAATTCATTATATTATGAAAACTATATATATGAGTCAGCTTTAAAATATACGAAAATGGTTAGCTCAATCTAATTACCTAAAAACATATTTGTCTAAAATAATCATGAAACAAAATTTAAATTTTATACACATATTTCAAATCAAAATATTAATTTAAAATTTATTTATATCAAAAATTAATTCAGAAATATACATATATTCAAAAATTTCTTTTACTAAAATGGTTTTTTAATAACCTTTATAAAAATATTTTAAATATATTTAAGAAAAATACAATACAAAGAAATTTCAAACACAACGTAAATTATGATTTTTATATCTCATATTAAGATTTAAAAATATAATATATATGATTATTTATATGATGGTACATATAAAATACTATTAATTATATGATTACTTATATGATGGTAGGTAAAAAACACTTTTAATTATATGATGACACATATATGATATTTAATAGTGACATGAAAAAATAAATAACAACATACTTTTGCAATATTATATTTTCTATCTTATTAAAGTAAAAATACTTTTGGGAACGTTTGGAAACAAGAATAACATAATTAAAAAGAAATATAATGTTGTTTGAAAATATGGATAGCAATATATTAAAAAAATGGGCTTATGTTATGAAAATAAAATTGAATTCCATTATATTTTTATAAATTAAGTGTTTGGACCAGATTTAAAATATACGAAAATGACTCAATCTAATTATTTGTTTTGCGCAACTGGTCCAATCTAATTAACTTAAAAAAATATTTTGTCTAAATTAATCGTTAAATAAAAATTCAAAACAAAAATTGATTCAAAAATATACATGTATTCAAAATTTTATTTTTACTAATGTATTTTCCAATAACCATTATAAAATTGTTTTCAATATATATATAAAATACAATACAAAGGAACTAATAGATTGAGTAAACTTTCTTTCTAATTTTTTCTATGGACCACCGAAATAGAATTAGATATACAATACTAGAAATAGCTATAATATTTGGGTTACAATATCAAATAAACAAATAAACAGTGAAACAAAAAATAATATATGAATGTATTAGTATTCCTTTATTCGTATTACAAATACAATAATAGTCGAACAATAATATATAATGGGACCATAATTTTTAAAATCCAACAATTACCAATTAGTTATGAATTTATAATGTTCATAAAAATTAAAGCAAACACATGTGCGGACGCACAGTCAATATCTAGTACTAATTATAGTTTAGTTTCATAATTTTTAGTAAAAATTGATCCGGTCCATCGGAAAAAAATTATATAATAACAAAAAAAATATTGTTTATGTATAAATAAAATGATCAAATATATAAAAAAAATTATCGATAATATATATAAATAAATTCACCGTGCGCAAAACGTGTTATCCTAGTTAAAATGGTACGAGAGATAAGTTTAAACCCAAGCCCAAATACGATAAACCAAAAAAAAAAAACACGTATACACTAACTCTAAAAGAAAACTTTATTATTTTTTCCCTCTTTTTGAATTTCAAAAGTTTCCTCAATTACAGAGTCTATCTGATATCCCACTGATCTGCTTCATTTCACCCTTCTCAGCGACGTATCCACTTCTATTCAACGAATCTTCGCGGTTCTATATCCGTCCCTTACTTCGCTTAAATCTTCGTTTCTCCAATCAGATCTCGTGCTTAAGTATGGGTGTGGAGGATTATCATGTGATCGAGCTCATCGGCGAAGGCTCTTTCGGGAGAGTTTACAAAGGAAGACGAAAGTATACCGGACAGGTAAAATCGATTGGTTTAATCTTGTTCCTCTGTAACTGATTTGATTCGAATCTTGGTTTTCTCACCAGACGGTGGCGATGAAGTTCATCATGAAACAAGGAAAGAGTGAGAAAGATATAGAGAGTCTAAGACAAGAAATCGAGGTTAGATACACTTCTATGGTGTGTGAGTCTTGTTGGATTTGACCTTACTTGTTTGTGTGCTTTCTGATATTGCGGAAGCTCAAGCATGGGAATATTATTGAAATGCTCGATTCCTTTGAGAACGAACGAGAGTTCTGTCTTGTCACTGAGTTTGCTCAAGTATGTTGATTGTAGTTTCCTAAATCACTGATTTATGAAGCCTGTATTTGGCACCTATATAATGGAACACTTTGTTTCACAGGGTGAGTTGTTTGAGATTCTTGAAGATGACAAGCGCCTTCCCGAAGAGCAAGTTCAAGCCATCGCTAAGCAGCTGGTAACACATTTTTCCCACATGGCTCTTATTACTATATCTGATTTTTCTATTTTCTGATTTGATAAGATAATGCCCTATACTTCTAATAAAACTCAGGTAAAATCATTGCATTACTTGCATTCAAACCGTATAATTCACCGTGACATGAAGCCACAAAACATTCTTATTGGTGCTGGGTCTGTCGTTAAGGTAATCTAGCCTCCCTTTTTCTGCTTCAGGAGTTATGCTTGAAATGCTGGTTTCTATGCTTCCCATACACATCAGCTGTTGATATTTTGATTCTTAAAGATGGAGTTTATGTTAGGTTTAAGGTTAGTATACGATTCTTCTTGAAAATGATGTATGACCTTGGAAATTTCAGTCATTGGTTGTTGAAGGAAACTCAGTTTATCATGAAAAAATTTTACATTACAAGAAGAGGATCTGGCTAGCCAGGAATCCATATGCTTAGCTAATCATAAGTGAAAACAAAAATACTTTTCACACAGCTTTGTTTCTTCCCTATCATTTCTCGTTAGCATACTTTTTTACTTGTCTACCCTTTATTTTTTCAGCTATGCGATTTTGGTTTTGCTCGAGCTATGTCTACCACTGTGGTTTTGAGATCCATTAAAGGTTAATACCTTTTATCAATCAATGAAGGAATAACTCAATAGGTCCTGCCTTGTTAATTTTCCATCAATGAAATTTTACTTCAGGCACTCCGCTGTACATGGCGCCTGAGCTTGTGAGAGAACAGCCATACAATCACACTGCTGACCTGTGCTCCCTTGGTGTTATATTGTAAGTGGAGAAAGAAACTCATTTTAGTTGTCCTGCTTCCGTTTTATATGTTATCAAAGTTACTGCATTTAGTAATTTGATGATTGTGATGGCTTTTCTTTCAGGGTTTTTAGTTTTTGCTTCATTCTTGTGTTATGCACTTTTACACCACTTGAGATGGTTCTAAATAATCTCTTGTTGTGATACGTCAGGTATGAATTATATGTTGGTCAACCTTCATTCTACACTAATTCCGTGTACGCTCTAATCCGTCACATTGTTAAGGTATATAAATCATTGCCTATTCTTGTCCATGGTCTATGCGAAGAGTTTGAGCTAACATTCTAATGAATTCATAAGGATCCTGTCAAATACCCTGATGAAATGAGTCCTTATTTCAAAAGCTTTTTAAAAGGATTACTCAATAAGGTGAAGTTTCTATTTTGATCCAAGCTACTTTTACTAGTTGATGATATTTGTGAGCTTATCTTGGAAGGGGCTAGTATGTTTGTATATTACGATGCAAAACAGGTGTCCCAAAGTCGATTGACCTGGCCTGCTCTTCTCGAGCACCCCTTCATTAAAGAATCTCTAGAGGAAGTTGAAGCCAGGGTAACAATCTAATATTGATGACTTAAATTTTGCAGCTTGTGGCTTATGTACAAAGCATTTGGCTGAAATTTACTATCTCATTCAGTAAAAACGTTTTGAAAAATGGTGTTGGAATAATTGACCATTAAGAACATTTTGAACTTGTATTTAGGAAATGCATACTGCGGTAGTTGACCATAAGGCAGCGTGGAGACTCAAAGGAAATGGAGGCCAACAGAGAAATGGTTTGACTAATATCAGTCTGTTGTTAGACTCTATCTCTTGATTATTATTATTCTTTATTAATTTTCGAGTGTTAATGTGACCCAGAAAAGTGTGACTCGGCGACCCCGTTTAAGGACGCCTCTGCTCTAGGAATTGTAGCTGACGTTCAGTCAGATATGAAGAGTGCTGTCAAAGTAAATTCTCCCTCTCCTGAGGATTTTCTCGGATTCCCAACCCAGGAGGCTATTAAAAGTTCAGGTAACAGAAGATTTTTTTGAAAATCTCTTCTTCTTACTTTGAAAATCAAGATTTATCCAACAGATACACAGAAGCGAGCAGTGCATGCATGTCTATATGCACTTTTAAATTTATCTATGTTAATCACGTATCAGTCTAACAAACATACATTTGGATATCATCCTCTCATTGTTGGTTATTGCCCAATGCGTTTTCTTCTTAACCAAAGCATGTAGTCGGTATGGTGTATTGATTTCTAGGCCTACAAGGCTACAATTCTTAGAGCCTAATTGTTTTTTTTGTACGGTGTTATGTTATGCTTGATGTATCTTAGATCCCATGTTCTAAAGATTTTCAAATATAAACTCAGTTTATTCAGTTCTCTGTGTCTCTGCATGTCTTAAACATGAGATTCAGAAAATCCACAACATCATGATATCTGTTAAAGGAACCTAGCTGCCTTTTTGTAATGGACACATATGTCATCATAATCATTCATGCACGGGTTTTTTTCCCGCTTCAGGTGACGCAACATTGGACAAATTGGAAAATACATCTGGAACTGTTAAAGGTGCAAAAGTTATAGGTGAAGATGCTAAAGCAATGGATCTAGTTCTACTGTCACTGGAAAGATGTACAAAATCACTGTCGAAAAGGTACTTGGTGTATGGATTGTTCTTGATCACAGTTAAGGGAACATACATATGTTTTCTATGTAAAACAAACTCTAGAACAGTGTTTCAACTTTCTAGTCTTTTGATAATTTATCCTCTTCCAGTGAATTGTTGCAATTTGTGATATTCACATTTCCTTTATGGGTGCACAGGGACAAAGATCTTGCTTGCTCTATTCAGTCTCTCAGAATAATTTTCAATTTGGTTGGAGCTCGCGCAATAGATTCCGTTGAACTGATTGACAAAATAATATCTGCACTGCTAGACTATACTGACGCTCTTGTTGGGATGAAATCATCCGAGTTCAACAACATAATACCAAAGGTGAATTGTCTGGAGCAAAACTTGTACTTTTTTTACTGTCAGAAATGATTTGTAACACTGGCTTATTTCTTTAGCAGAGTCTTTCAGTCACTAAAAACTTGGTAGGGCATATTGAATGAAGTAGGATACATAGTTCCTACATCAGGCACTGGACGAAACTAGTGGAAATCTTTGTACAGGTGACCTTATTTTGGTGCACCATAGGTTATTTTGAGATCAGCTCACCCGTCTTGTAAACTTGATTTATAACTGTAAGTTTCTGTATATTATTAATGAATAAGTGTTCCTTTTATATAGGAGTTATAAATGAAAATACAATAATAGGAAAGATTACAAATCATAAACATAAACGAATTAAAAAATAGGTAAGTTGTAGCCGCCTCTCTCTCCTCTCTAAGTCTCGCGGCCGCCTCTCTCCCTCTAGGGTTGGACCGTCTCTCTCTAAGTGTATGAGCCGGTTATGGACCGGGCCGGTTATGGACATCCACCAATTGATTTATAATACTCCCACTTGGATGCCATAACCATACAAGGATTGTAATACGCTTAATGTTGCCTCATTAAAACTTTATCAGGAAAACCCAGTGGGACAAAACCATGATGAAGGAAAAAAAGTACAACACGTACTACTCCCCCTGATGTGAACCTCAGTGGAGGTCCTTCAGCCTACGCATCCCAATCTGATGCGTGAGCTTCCTGAACGTGCAGGTAGGAAGTGCCTTCTCGAATTCTTTCTCAAGGTATTCAACTGTTTGGGAAATTGTATCCAGAGGTTCCTAGGATATTCAGATCATATATTTCGATGATTATCAATATTGTTCTCGAGAATTTGTTGTACATTCAGCTCAACACCCTCTAGTACTTTCATTATCCAGTGGACCATATAAATATGCAGTCACTACATCAGTTTGCTGCAAGTCAACTTTTCTCTCTTATATAGCCAGACTTATGAGAAATCTTAAAAGTAGTTATGCAATATGTGCTTCGTCATATCACCCTTTATGTAACCGTTCTTGAGCTGAGCAATGCACGCAGCATTGTCCTCATACATCACGGTTGGCTTTTTGCACTCGGCCATCCCACAATCAGCACGGACGTGTTGGGTCATCGACCTCAACCAAACACACTCGCGGTTGGCCTCATGTATGGCCAAGATTTCCGAGTGATTAGATGAAGTGGCCGCGATGGTTTGTTTCATGGAACGCCATGATATGGCCGTAGCTCCATGTGTAAAGACATATCCTGTCTGTGATCGAGCTTGATGTGGATCTGATAAATAACCAGCATCAGCAAAGCCAACTAAACCATCTTTGTTATGGTTAGTATAATATAGACCCAAGTCTTTCGTTCCTTGCAGGTAACGAAGAACATGTTTGATCCC
>NC_027752.1:25549025-25549384 GCF_000695525.1 Brassica oleracea var. oleracea
TATTTCTCTGATTTAGTCGAGTGTTGGGGTTTGAAAGAAGATCCACGGCCACGACCATGGCCTCGTCCAAATGAGCCACGGTCCCGTCCATGGTGTCGACCATTTCCTCGCCCGCGGCCAAAGGATCTTCGACCGCGGCTACGTCCGTTCGATTTGTCTCGACCATGGCCATGCTGGCCGTTTCCTTGGACGTGGTTGGACTCTTTATTCTCCTCTGTAGCGTGTGCATCAGGTAGTCGAGCTGATCCAAGTGGTCTTATCTGACTGTTTCTCATTAGTAATTCATTGTTCTGCTCAGCGAGCAAGAGACAAGAAATAAGATTAGCATAGGTTTTGAAACCTTTCTCTCGGTACTGTTG
>NC_027752.1:25550659-25564580 GCF_000695525.1 Brassica oleracea var. oleracea
CTCGATTTTTAGGGTTTGGGGATCGAACTTATAGAGCTTCGATTTACTCGCTTAGAGATTGATCTATTATCCTATGGCTTTCATCTTAGAGATTATATTTTAGGGTTTCATTCTTTACAATCAACCAAATTCGATTCATTATGTTCTTAGAATTCGAAATACCTTTAGTTTAGTTGTTTGTAGAAACCGGACCACCAAGAATGAACCTCGAGCTTAGACACGATCGGGACGCGAGCTGTACACGAGCTGTCTTGGACGCGAGCTGGAACGGAGTCGCGAATGGATTAGGGTTCGTCGGTATCGTCGAGTTCGGATTAGGGTTCCAAAGCAAATCGGTGCGCACTGTATCGTGCGTGAGGGCGCGTCGGTGGTCAGATCGACAAGCGGTTTGCACTGACTGATTCGTCTCGGCCAGGGCTTCGATTTGATATTTTGATCGTTTTCTGGGTCCTCACGGTTTGAGAGAACGACCTTTTCGAAGTTCCGAGGCAGATTCCTTTTCATTTAGGGTTTTAGGGTTTTAGCGATTTGGTTTTAGGCTCAGGGTGTTAGAGGCTATCGTGCTGATAACGTGTTGTAAACTTAAGGATTTAGAACTGTAAGTTTCTGTATATTATCAATGAATAAGTGTTCCCTTTATATAGGGGTTACAAGAGAGATAAATGAAAATACAATAATAGGAAAGATTACAAATCATAAACATAAACGAATTAGTAAATAGGCAAGTTGTAGCCGCCTCTCTCTCCTCTCCAAGTCTCGCGGCCCGCCTCTCTCTCTCTAGGGTTGGACCGTCTCTCTCTAAATGTATGGGCCGGTTATGGACCGGACCAGTTATGTACATCCACCGATGATTTATAACAACCTGTACTTATTTATTACTTCTATGTTTATGTAGGTTGTCGGATGGGAAGAAGAGGGTTCTGGTAGAATTCTATATGAGGCCTGTTTTTCCATCACAATCATGCTGTCTCGAGTTGCAGAAGATCTTAAGACTTCAACTCCTGATTCTAATTCGCAACAGATTTTGGAGCATGCTAACATGTCCTGCATAGTTGATCATTTATGTCTTTGTTTGGCTTCTTCTGGGTCGAGTTTAGCTTATGGTTCTTCACAGATGTTAGCAGCTGCCTGTGAAGCTTGTAGAGCAATATGGATTCTCATAGATACTTCAGAAACATTCGTCAAGAATGACAATGCCTACATTTTTCCTCTGGATGCCTTACAGAGCCATTGTCTCTCTCAGCTTGACCAAAGGAACATTGAGTGGGGTCCTTTATCTGAAAAACTTGTCGATTCAGTGACAAGAACATATCTCCGATCAAAGCATGTACAAGTTGCTATCAGTCATCGCCTCCACCAACGAGTGGAGGCTCCATTAATTTCTGCAATCCAGATGATTATTTGGCTATGTTAACTTCAGAAAAAAATTGTAGGTTGTTTCTTTTTCCCTTCTTGGAACTTAAATGGAAACTTCTTCTGTGATGCATCAGCTCTTATCAAGGTGCTGCCTTCATAATGGACTTATGCCCAGCTTTCTCTTTGGTCTTCCTAGTTCTCTGTCTATTACTTCCGTAGCCAGTGGTGGAGAGGATGGAACTGTTATTTCAGAAATATTTTCTATACTATCTTACGCTACATCATCGATCAAGAACCAACAAACAGGAGAAACTAATAACTTCAAGGGTAGATTAAACAATCTGGTTGTACCATTCATGCCTTCTATTGGCAACAGTTGCCCAATGTTTGAAGCTAAGTGGGAGAGATTCAGCTCTGTTGATGATGACAACTTCTCCAAAGAAGCATCTACATCGCCTTTCTGCCATAGCCAATCATATTGCCTCAGAGGATAAAATCGAAGGTTCCCTTGAGAATCACTCGGCATCAGCTATGCTTGCTCTTGCGTCTATTCTCTCTCTTGAAAAAGGATTTTCTGCTGAATCTTCTGTCCCTGAGATGGCAATGCCTCTGATTCCTCGAGCTACTAAGCTCTGTTATCATCTGAGGCATATGCCAAGTCATGAAGGTGGAGTCATATCTCATTCTGCCAAGTGTAATCTCCCCAAATGGCACGGACTTCTAGATGGATGTGTTGGTTTATTAGAATCCAGATTAAAGTGGGGAGGACCTCTAACTGTGCAGCAGCTTGTTGCTAGTGGTACACCAATGCTTCTTATAAATCTGTTAGCTGGCACACTTTCAAATGATTCCCCAAGTGACATCAAGAACACACCCAATCGGATTGGCTTGTCCCCTCTTGGTGTTATATGGACTGTTTCGTCCATATGCCATTGTCTTTCGGGCGGCACTTTAACTTTCCGTCAAGTTCTACTGAAGACTGAAAACATGAAGCTGATTTCTTCTTTAATGTCTAATGCTTATATCAAGCTCGTAAAGAACTGGGGAGGTCCTAGTGGACGAAAAGATGGAGTCAGAGAGACGATAAATGTGATAACTGATCTGCTAGCTTTTCCTTTTGTTTCTCTACAAAGTCAACCAGGTCCGTTATCTGCACCTGCCTCTGTGAACGGTGGATTCATCCTCAACATGGGCTCTCCTGGAGTGAGAGTGTGCACGGAAGATAGAGATTTGCTAAAAGCTATAAAAGAGGATATGGACAAATACATAAAAGTTCTTCTGGAGGTTAGCTATTCGATTCTGTTTCTTTCTTTGCTTGTTAATTATAATCTATCGCTTTCTTTCTCATGATTCATTAGCTGAAATCACATACTAGTAATCGTGACTAGTATTTGGGTTTCACTTTTCTCTTTGGTTCTTAATGCTAATTACTATGAAGTGTGAACTAAATATATCTGCATGGCATATGCTGGATTGATTTTTTTCAGGTGGGAGTGCCAAGTTTAATCCTTCGTTTGCTTGGAGCACTTGGATTTAAAAGATCTAGTAAGGCCTGTTGCTCTTCTTGCCAAAATGGTGGGCCGTCCACGCCTTGCGGTAGAGCTGGTTAGCAAAGGTCTGTTGGATCCTAACAGAATGAAAAAATTACTCAACCAGTCTAGTCCAGGAGAAGTCATACTTGATAGTTTGATGATCATATCTGATCTATCGAGGATGGATAAGGTAAGCTTTCGAAGTTTATAAAACCAGAACAAACATCTGCTGCATTCTAATTTGGTTACTGTCGTCAACTGTGTAGGCTTTCTACAAATACATCGGTGAGGCTGCTCTTTTGCAGCCACTGAAGGAATTTCTTACTCATACGGATCCAAATATTCGCGCAAAAGCATGTAGTGCTCTTGGCAACATGTGCAAACACAATGAGTATTTCTACACTTCTCTCGTAAGTAACCTCTTACTTTGAGGCTTATGTTTTCTGTTCCTTCTTATATGGCCTGCGTGTTTATTATGTCTAGGCGGAACATCAAATCATTGGTCTCCTAATTGATCGATGTGCTGATCCCGACAAAAGAACACAGAAATTCGCTTGTTTTGCTGTAAGTTTGTCACAAATTAACAAAAACAATGTTTTATCTTTCATTTCATAATACTCTGATCAGTTTTGAAAAGAGGTTTTCTTTTTTGGCAGATTGCGAACGCTGCTTACCATAGCGACAAGCTGTACGAAGAACTAAGACCATCTATAACACAGCTAGCAAACGTTTTGACCTCAGCCGAAGGAGACAAGACGAAAGCAAACGCTGCTGGTGCATTGAGCAACCTTGTCCGAAACTCCAACAAGCTTTGCGAAGATATGGTTTCCAAAGGAGCTTTACAGGTTAAGTATCTATATATGTGTAATCAATCACGAAACTTAAAATGCTTTCGTCTCCATTTAAACATTATTTTATAGTCTCAAGTCATCCATAGCGAAAGTTTAGAAAATTGATTTGCTCAAAACCTCGGATCATCAACTTGTTCACAGAGACTTTTCAGGTCAAATGCAAGAAGCCTTGTGTTTAGTATTGGGTCTTGTCAGGATTTTTGTGTTCATTTAGCCTTCTCAGGCATGAAACTGGTGTCTTTTTTTGGGTCAACGAAATTGGTGTCTAATTTCTCGTATTATGTGGGGATTTTGTGATGCAGACGTTACTGAAGTTCGTCGCGGATTGCTCAGCTTTTTCCCTTAACGCGGGAAAGAAAGAGACAGCAAGTGTGTCACCTTTCGAGATCGCACTCTTATCGTTAGCTAAAATGTGTTCGAACCACCAGATTTGCAGACAGTTCGTGAAGTCATCAGAGTTTTTGCCGGTCATAGCGAGGCTTAAACATTCCCCTGAGACTGACATTGCTAACTATGCTTCAGTTATTGTCGCCAAAGCCGGTGGTGATTCTTAAAGAAAAAAAAAGAGACGATCAAAACCGATATAATCATGTAAGAGCGATTGAATTGGTATTAGTCTGGTTTGATTTCTTGCAAACCTACCAACTCAAACATGCAAATACTTAGTCAGACGTCAGTTAACTGGACATTTTACCCGGACTCGAAATCCAAACAAGAACTGACTAGAAAAAAAGCTCAAATCAAAACTAATCTGGAACCTTTTCTTTGTCACCAAAACAATTATATTAATCAAAACGCCCAATAAAAGACAATCGGAGGTGAATTCAACGGCAAACTTATAAATATAAAAGGCTATTACAACAAAATTAGAGATAGATGTGTTCATGGGGTGAAAGAACCCGAAAGACGCTTCACTTGAGACCTGAAAGCTAATGTTCAAAAGAACATATGATAGTCGAATAAAATAACGTTGATGCACAAGCAAACAGCTGAAATGTTGACCGGCAAAAACTTCTGATGAGAGAACGGTAGGTAACATCAGAAGTTAGAAGTCCAAACTGACTTGATTTTATACGCTAACGCTCAAGCGTGATGGACCCGAGAATACCATTGAGAAACTACAATTGGCTATGTAATACATATATGGATCATAAACTCCTCTAGCTGAAAGATTCAGACACCATAAGAACCAACCCAAGTAAGTACGATCCAAGCCCGCAATGATTTTATATGTTCTTTTTTTTTTATGTTTTGTTTATGGTTGCAATGATTTTATATTTGTAAATTTCAATGTATTCTAAAGTAGATTTTTCCTAATATATAGAGTAAAAATAAAAATTTTCCTAAATATAAATGACTTTTAGCCAATACTTTGTTTGACAATATCTAGTTTGAATATTTTTCAATGCGAGGTGTCCAAATTATGTTCTTTGATGATGGTTTTTTTTAGGTCTGCCACTCCGGTTTACCAAAACCAAACCGAGTCGGTTTTGGTTATCGGTTAACCAAAGATTTTAAAAATAATTCTGAAATAAATAAAATAACATTTCGATTAGTTCGATTCGGGTATCGGTTAATTTCAGTTTTTAATTTTAAAACCAAAAGTAACCGATTTTTTTCCGAAAAATTTGATAATTCGGTTTAAATAGGATCATTTTGGTTAAATTCAGTTAATTTGGTTCGGTTTGATTGAGTATTGATTTACATTGGTCTAATTTTGGTATAAACTAGTTTAGTTTTTGTATAATTTCTTTAATTTTTTATAAAAAAAAAAGTTTGGTTAATCATTCGGTTCATCCAAACCGAACCGAACCGGTAACCAAATTGATTTTCAAATCTTGTTGAATTAAACCAAAATCATAACCGAACATAAACCGAAAACAAACAATTTTGGTTTCAGTTCGGCTCCGTATGTTAGGTCACAATATAATTTTAACATATTCATGTCATGACTAGACCTGTAATGACTTAATGTCATAACTTAAGTCACAAGACAGTCTTATCACTGAACCAGCCTAACCGGAAATAAACTTCAAAAAGTTTATTTTTCTTACAACTTCCGTAAACTTTATATCCAATCATTTTATCAAATTCAATGCAATTATCAATTTGTTAATACAAGATTTTATTTTCGGATAGAGACTGTTGTTTTCTATCTACGTATCTCTTACACAGTCTTGTGTAATAACGAAATAAGAGCGGAAATTGTCTGTGAAGAGGAACAAAACATTCTATAAAATGACGGTCAAGTCTCCACTAAAACAGGGTTTAAAGAACATAGGTAAAAAAAACAAAACAAGAACCACTTCCCCTATTCGTAAGCCAAGATAAATCTCTAACAGTTCAGATCACAATCCATACCTAATAATAGACCACGAGAAATCTTATATTTAAGAAGCTGACAAGCACCTACGTTTTGGATCACAAGCTCTCAAGTGTTTGTTGGAATAACAAAGCAAAAGGCAATAATTACTAATAAAGCAAATAATTAATAAGTGAAGAATGGCTGGAGGAGCATTTGTATCAGATGGTGGTGGTGGAGGAAGCTATGAAGGCGGAGTCACCGGCTTTGTCATTATCACATGTATTGTGGCTGCCATGGGAGGTCTCCTCTTCGGTTACGACCTCGGAATCTCTGGTCTGTAAATTTAAACATACGTTTTCTTCTTTTCTAGAAGTGGACATTCGAGTAATGTAATGTTTTTCTTGTGCAGGAGGAGTTACATCAATGGAGGAGTTTTTGAGCAAGTTTTTCCCTGAAGTGGATAGGCAAATGCACAATGCTAGGCGCGAGACTGCTTACTGCAAATTCGATAACCAACTGCTCCAGTTGTTTACGTCCTCACTTTACCTCGCGGCGCTTGTGTCTTCCTTTGCAGCTTCAATTGTGACAAGGAAGTACGGTCGCAAAATCTCCATGTTTGTTGGAGGTCTTGCTTTCCTCATTGGTGCTCTATTCAACGCATTTGCAGTGAACGTTGCAATGCTCATCATCGGTAGATTGTTGCTTGGAGTCGGTGTTGGGTTCGCTAATCAGGTGAGTCAACATGATTCTCATGTGGTTTAGATCCGAGTAATCGGTTTCTCAATCTGGTTTGGTTTGGTTTAGTTTTTATTTTTCAGGTTTTGGAATGACTTTTATACGGACTAAAATCATACGCGATATTTTATCAAAATTATGCGGTATCTTATCTGAATTATCAAAAAAAAAAGAACCAAATCAGAAACAAACTGGTCCCGAATTTTTCGGGTATTAGCAGATTCTTAGTTTGATGATCAGATTTGAACCAAACTGAGAACTATTTGAGCAGGTTTTTCTCGGCTCTTATATAGATCCTAAAATCCGAACATGATACCTGAAACAACCAATTTGAACTGAACCAATACCCGAAATACCCATGCATAATCCTAACAACCGATTTGTCAATTTAGTTTGGTTAATTTTTTTCTTTTTCTTGTTTTGGTTTGGTTTTTATATGGCTGACTGGTATTCTTTCTTTTTCTTCATCAGTCTACTCCGGTTTACCTCTCAGAGATGGCTCCTGCCAAGCTAAGAGGAGCACTCAACATAGGATTTCAAATGGCTATTACTATCGGGATCCTCATTGCAAACCTTATCAACTACGGAACATCTCAAATGGCTAGGAACGGATGGAGGGTGTCTTTAGGTCTAGCTGCTGTTCCAGCAGTTGTGATGGTAATAGGATCTTTTGTCTTGCCAGACACACCAAACTCAATGCTCGAGAGAGGCAAGTATGAACAAGCTAGAGAGATGTTACAAAAGATTCGTGGGGCTGATAATGTCGATGAGGAGTTTCAAGATCTTTGTGATGCTTGTGAGGCTGCTAAAAAAGTAGAGCATCCTTGGAAGAACCTTTTCCTACAAGCTAAATACAGACCAGCTCTTGCTTTCTGTTCGGCTATACCTTTCTTCCAACAGTTCACTGGTATCAATGTGATCATGTTCTACGCTCCTGTTCTCTTTAAAACTCTCGGTTTCGCAGATGATGCCTCGCTCATCTCTGCGGTTATTACCGGTGTGGTCAATGTTGTCTCCACCCTTGTCTCCATCTATGCGGTTGACAGGTATGGAAGAAGGATTCTATTCCTTGAAGGTGGCATCCAAATGATCATTTGCCAGGTAAAAAAAAAAAACGAAACAGCTTCAGGTTCTGTAATGATGCTTGCGTTACCTTAACATGTATTGTTTTGATGGATCCATTGAATTTGTAGATCATTGTTGGTAGCTTGATCGGTGCAAAGTTTGGAACCACAGGATCAGGGACCTTGACACCTGCAACAGCAGATTGGGTGCTAGCTTTCATATGCATATATGTTGCAGGATTTGCATGGTCATGGGGTCCATTAGGATGGTTAGTACCAAGTGAGATCTGTCCGTTGGAAATCAGACCTGCGGGACAAGCCGTCAATGTTTCTGTCAACATGTTCTTCACTTTCCTCATTGGACAATTCTTCCTAACGATGCTTTGTCACATGAAGTTTGGTCTCTTCTACTTCTTTGGAGGTATGGTTCTGATCATGACCATCTTCATCTACTTCTTGTTGCCGGAGACAAAAGGGGTTCCTATTGAAGAAATGGGAAGAGTGTGGAAGCAGCATCCGTTCTGGAAACGTTACATTCCTGATGATGCTGTTACTGGAGGAAGTGAAGAGACTTCTGTCAAGGAGGTTTGAGATTTTCAAGAAAAGTCTAGGCATTGCTTTTTGCTTAGCCGTTGGTGTTTTGGTTGCTTTTTCAAGAGAATAAGCCATCAAGATGTGAGAATCTGCAGGCCGAGAGGACAAGATGAAGAAGAATGGAAACTGTTAAAAAAAAGTTTTATTGTTGAATTCTTTTACTTGATTCAAACCAATAAATTCAAGCAGATTTTTCTATTTTGCATCTAGTCTAGTTTGTTTGTGTGTTCATTTCACTGCCAAATGAAATTAAGTGCAAATAAAATGCAATAAACGAGTTCACCGAGCACAATACTGCAGTGACAAGTCATCGAAAGATCTATGAAAACTTTACTAAACAAAGAAAAATACGGATACAGAAGCTATAAAGCATAGATATATATGTATGTATATATATATATATATATATACTTGCCTATGAGGCTATGATGCTTGTTTGTTGCTAGATTTATACATGAAGATCAGAATTCAAGAGATTTTGTGTACATAATAAACAATGTTTAGAGACTGAGGAATACCGGTGGGAAGAGAGACGATTAAGCAAAGATATAGTGTGGTCGAGATACAGCATGTCCCTGATAAGATGCAGAAAGACATTACTTTTGAGTGATGCTGAAAGCATGGTAGGAAGGGAAACTGCTCATTGTTGCAATATGTTGCTATGCTTTGAGTTTCTTGGTTTTATTTACATGTTTTAATTTTATGTCGCAAGGTTTCGTCCTTAATGTGGATTTGGAATGTGGTTTTCTTATCAAATTTTCGAATAAATAAATTTTGTTTCCCTACGTCTTGCTTTTGAACTTGTTTGCTCCAGCGTCGTTGAGATTGGAGATGTTGTACTTTTTTCGATTATAACACATTACTAGTTAGCTATCTATTCTATTATAACTGAATTACAAAATAATATTTGTCTTTTTAACTAATTCTAACTATTTCATTTATTATATTTTCTAATTAATTCAACAACATCTATCTTTCTATCTATATATATCTTTCATATATAAAGTTGAGTTTTTTCCCTTCTATGCTGTCCAAATAGGCGGACACGTCACTAATTCGAGTCTTGAGAAACCGACACGTGTCCGCATTTAAAACGCGGCGTTTCATTAACTTGGAGTTGGAGATCATGTGGGCTTTTGGTGTAACTCATAGACATGCGGAAATATTGCCGTGTGGGTCTAGATCAAATTAAAAATAATACTTTTAACAGTATACTTTTATATTTTAGTAAGCAAATAATGCCATGTTCTTCGTCTTATGAATACGTCATAAAAACAACTCTTATGATATTGTTGATATTCAATCTGATCATACCAGTATGACAAATTAATGTAAATCAACAGAAACGAGTACAATGATTTTAATTGGATTTACATGTGTCGAAAATACAATAAAATGTTTTTATTTATTTTAATGTGTAAAATAGCCCACAAAAACCAAAAAAACTAGATGAACCAATAGGTTTATAGTATATTAGTGAACATACATATAAAATGAATAATATTATATAGTGAATGCAAAGTTGAATTTACTAATTTGATATACATATACTGAGCATTTAACATATGAATAATGTTTTAGCAAAAAAAAACATATGAATAATTATTTTCTTTACCCATTTATATCAATTTATTTTTTAAAGTCCATAATTTCACGATAAATAGTGCTCCTATAATTATTTACTTTACCCTTTTACATCAATTTATTTTTTAAGGTCCATGATTTCACGATAAATAGTGCTCCTAACTTCTTCTTTTTTCATACAATAGCGCAAAAATATTATTATATATTACTCCTACTTAGCTATTTGAATAAACGAGCATTCTGATATTTAAAATTTTTTGAATGATTCCTTTTGTACGGTAAAGAGTTTTATTTCAAAGTATTAATACATCAATGCAAAAATATATTTCGCAAGATAATTACACGCATCTTCAGCATAAGCTATTTATTACATACGAGCATCGATTCTATAAAAAACGTCCATGCAATATTATCATTTAATTTGTATATATTTTTAATTCATAACGCAAGTTTCTACAATATTAATAAATTCTAAATTAATAGTAAAACCTATCTAATAAATTCTAAATTTATTTAATAACGATATACCATATTTAATTTAAAGAGTAACAAGGAAGTTGAAGTATGACTTTCATTAATAGAAAACTATCACATTTTAATTAAAACATATACACATACCAAGCTACTCACAGTAACAAAAGGTTGTTTTGGCTTAGATAATATAAGTTTTTCCTTAACATATTTCTCTGGGATGATCATTACATAATTGTATGTTGACATCATTAATTTTATTATATTAGTTTTTTCTTCATAGAATAATGATAGTTACTGTCATTTTAATTCAGTCCAAAATATTTATTAAAAATAAGAACATGATCTCTGAATTCTATTTATTTATTTTTGTTTATAATATTGTTTTCAATCTACAATTTTTTTTAAAAATGCTTTATAAAATTAATGTAAATTTATATAAAATAGTTTTTTCTAACTTCCCGCCCATAGGGCGGCCCGACCCTAGTATTTATATATATAAAAAAATGTTTGCCTCCCTCCTGTTGCGCCACCTCAGTATCCATGTCACAAAGTCGAGTCCTGAGAAGCCGACACGTGTCCCTTCTATTAATACTCTGCGTTTCATTTATAGAGTGGGCTGCTGCTTTCAGTTTTGTTATAGAGTTGAGCCGAAACTGAAAACATTGTCGAAGCCCAATATTGACAATCTTGCAATCATCTATTTTTAAGGTTCATGATATTCTTCAAACTCTGATTTGTTAAACCGACCATGGAGTTTCGGATAGGTTATGAGAGACGAATTTTACGGCCAATCTTTGGTAAGAGCTGTCATTTGTGTCGATTTGTCTGTATTCCTTCTCGACGGCAAAGGGAAACCGGACCGTTAAGGGATGCATTCAATGTTGCCATTGACAACCTTCTTAATTACCCACCCTTCCATGTTTCCTCATTCAATGAATATCTTTTTTTTCCAGTCGGTGAATCTTCCGGTATAAAAGGTGAGCTTGGAACCCGTGAAAATCATCATTTCATTCCACACAACCATAAAAAGAATTCTTTGAGCAGAATGTGAAAGAAGAAGGAAGAGAGGCGCACATGAGTCTCACTGGAAGAGCCTAAGCTTGATGGTCCAAGTTCGCCAGAAAATAAATTGGAAGCTCAGGTCTCGAACCTTGATTTGGTTGGTCAGACTGTTGTTCTCAAAGAAGTCGACGAGAGTTACAGGAGAGTTACAGGTCGGGATCGACATCTGAGTCAAATCTAGAAAGGAGAGCTTTGATCGATTAAGGAGGTATCAGTGAGATTCACGAATCTCTCTCAAGCTGACTCAACCGAATATGGATGTGCTTACCACGAAGATAAAATCGTCGGAGAAATACAAAAATTAGCGACGGGAGACGGATCGGGATCGACTGGATTTTTGACCATCCGGTAAGTCGGGCCTCTATAGACATGACAACAACGGAGTCGCTGATATTGTCATCGCAACAAAATCAGATAAGGAATAAGAAGCTTAGCTTAATTCAATCTCAGATGGAGACTAAAGATTGTTGGAGATGATTAGATTTGGAGTTCTGTTGAGACAAAACAGTGGCAACGGATTTGGTGCTAGGATGAGCTTGGAGGTTAACGAAGATGAGGAAAGGATTAGGTATGAAGAATAGAGGAAGACGATTGCTCAAAATAAAAAGAATAGAGGAAGACAAAGGATATTTTGTTTGATTCTTGGTGTCGAAAGAGTAAAAAAAATTAGGTTAGAGTTGGTCAGGTGACTGTTAGTGGGCCTCGGCTCTAGCTTTATTACAGCAGCCCACTCGAAAGCCCACTTCTAGATACCTGCACAAAGAAGAGTTTGTTAATTTTGTACGTAAAAATAGAAAAATAGGTGACTCTAAAGATGATCTTTGTAGTAACATAATTATGTTCTTTGTAGTAAAAATAGAAAAATAGGTGACTCTAAAGATGATCTTTG
Organism: Brassica oleracea var. oleracea; assembly: GCF_000695525.1. NCBI lineage: Eukaryota > Viridiplantae > Streptophyta > Magnoliopsida > Brassicales > Brassicaceae > Brassica > Brassica oleracea. Next base: position 25,563,106 of record NC_027752.1, read on the forward strand.
TAGTAACATAATTAGGGAGGAAAGTGGAGAGAGAGAGATGAAGCGCTTCTCCATACGATATGAAACGGTCTGAGTTGTTGGCTTCGTGTTTACTCCCACTGATTCACTCAACCCACTATGTTGTCTTCAATGCTTTGTTTCGATCTGTAAAGCGGTGTCTCTAATCCTATAAAAGGTAAACCTTCCTTTTCATAGAACATCATCATTTGTACTCTTGATTTCGAATACGTTTGTTGATTTTGTTTGTATTTGTGATTTTGTGTTTTCATGTTTCAATTAGATTGCATTTTACCCTAGATTGAGAAACTCGATTTTGTGTTTTAGATGAGCAGTAAAGGTTTCTTCAATTAGTTCAAAGTATTTTGCAGCTTTAGGACACATCTCAGCAGTATTATCTCAGTTTCTAAGCTCTTTCTTATATGCAAAAATGTGAACCCTTTTTCTTTGATCTCTAATTTCTTCTCTTTCTCTTTGGCACAGCTAATGCATCTGGAAATTGTTTAAGCTATCCTCCATGTCATCAAAAGGTTGGTGTTTAGATCATGAAAATATCTTCATGTCACTTTCATTGCATACAACTAAGATCCACTTTCCTCCCGATTGCAGAGAGTTCGGAATCACGGTGACTCTAAAGCCTCACCAAGTCTAAGGAGTCTCTTGGCTTATGTACAAATATCTTCTCGGCGTCAATGTCCTTCTCGGTAACTCCCCGCCCTTTTTCTTCAGATATAAACCAGAACTCAAAAACGTTTTTTTAGTATGATTGCAGGTTACGAGGTACCACCACTTTGTTTTTTGAATCGTTATCTTTGTGATTGTATCTATGTTGAGACTAATCTACAGATTGAGCATATGGGGTTGGGGAAGACTCTAGAAGCAATTGTTTTTTTCTTTTGAGTAATCTGAAGTTTCTTCAAGGATTACGAGAGCCATTTTGTGAGTCAATGGGATCGGCTTCTTAAAGATTTGTCCTTTGAGCGTAACGGATGGTTGGGTGTGAGAGACAAAAGGTTCACTCCAGAACATGAAGTTCTTAGGTATGTTGGCATTGCTTTGTTTTGATCTGTAAGGCTGTGTGTAATTATATTGTTCTGTTTGTTTTGTTCCAGGAATCTTTGTTACTGTTTAGTGTGTTGTTTACAACGTATGATATAGCATTGCTGGATCAAGAATTCCTTTCTCAGATTCTGTGGCAGTATACTGTAATTGATGAAGCTCAAATACTCAAGAATCCCAACAGATTGAGCAGAAAGAGATGGGAGTAGTATACGTAGATATTGTGTATGTTGTCGCTCGCTTGGGAAACAATTGACATATATTGTATGTACAGATATAGATTTGTAGTAGCTTTTCTAATTAATAACTATGAGACTCAAACTTTTGTACTCTATCCTTTTGGAATTTTGTTAGGCAAGAAACTTTTCCACCAGCATAGAGCCATAGATCAAGAGTCAGCTATTGCTTTACCTTTCGCA
>NC_027752.1:25565688-25592491 GCF_000695525.1 Brassica oleracea var. oleracea
CAAACACAAATTAACACATAATCAAAAAAAAATATTTTCAGAAAGAAGTAGTTGGCAAAAAAAAAAAACTGATCTAATAAATGGAACACTAACTAAAACACAAAGGAAACTATTATATTTAAAATAAAAAATGATTTCTTACAAAGAAAATTAATCTACTGATCCAATAAAAATATTCAAACAGAAATTTAATACTGATATATATATATATATTTACAGTATAAACACGCAACATAAAATAAAACAAGAAAACTAAGGTTGTACAGTATAAACAGTTTTAAGAATATTTATATTTGTACAATATAAACAGAAATTCAATGTAAAACAATTTGACCAAAAATATATAAAGTATAAATAAAATAGATAAACTACCATAAAATAAATATTTTAAAAATCTAATTCGTCAAAAAAAAAAACATAAATATATTAAACTATTTTAACAATTTTATTAAAAAATTAACTTGATGCAACGAAACTAAGGCTAATATTTTACCATCAAAACTTTCAACTGAAAGAGGTCATAAAACTAAATAATAACAATTAACCAATAATAATTCTCATATGATATAAAAAATCATTAAAAGATAAAAAATAACAAAATACTTAATTAAGAAAATAAAACTAGAAAAGAACAACTGAAAAATAGTTGAGTGTATAAAAATGAAACCATATATAATACCAGAACTTATATTATAATCAATTAGACTTTCAAATCAAACATTGTGCTACACAATTAATTGACATCTCACGCATAGCGCAGAAAAACTACTAGAATCATAATTATTTTGTGATTATTTATTAATTTCATTATAGTCAAATTTTTTAAAATATTTACTATATATAAAGAAATAATGTTAAAATCATATTCTAAAAAATAATCAAAAACATTTACTTAGAAAACTGTAGATGTTTATTTAGTTAACATGATTTAGCTAATCTACAAATATAGTAGCATATAAAAGAATCAATAACGTATATTTTTATCACAACAATTTGACTATTTTCACATTGTTTAAATAAGCAATTAAAAAATAAATATTAGAAAATTCAATAAAAAAGTACAATTACATAGTTATATACATCAAACATAAATTATATTCCGTGCTATATATAAAAAGTAGGTTTTCTCTCTTGTGAGAGCGCCACGTCACTAATTCGATCACCCTGGGCGCGACACCTGTCCTTTTTATTTATATGCAGCGTTTTGTTTGTGGTTTAGCTTATGATTTTGTGGGCTTCCTGTTTAATCACGATTCTGCCCGATAGATAGCAAGACCGACATCACCCATTCTAGGGTTTGTGTTCTTCTTCCACCTCCGAAGTCAAGAGTGTTTTTCTTTGTGTTCTCTGATACCAGCTATGGAGTTTAGAGATGTTGAATTTACGTGTGGCTGTGTGAATCTTCAATTTCGAGTCTTTGTCTTCTCTCTTAACCATCGGAAACGTTTCAGCTAATTGATTTGTCGCCTTTATCATAGTCCTTAACTCCATCTGCAAAGCGGCGTCTCTACTCCTATAAAAGGTAAATCTTCTTTTCTCTCAATCATAAGATTTCCAGATATCCCAATGATACGGGCGTTAAAACTCATAATGATCACTGTTTTTCTAAAGCTTTAGTTTATGGGCTTTTACGATTTTGTTTAAATTTTTTCTTGTATTGATTATCAAGATCTTAATTCAAAAGCCTCCGTTTGTAGGAAACTTCTTTTCCAAAAGTTCCAGTTTATGGGAGATTAATTTGATTCCAGTTATGTTTGTTGATTTTGTTTCAATTTATTCATGTATTGATTATCAACATTTTATTCATATATCTTACGGTTACGGGAGATGATCAAGAATTTAATTTTTTTTTTGTTGATTTTGTTTCCACCTGTTCATGTATTTCAGGCTTACTCATCTCAAGCTTTTAGCAGATATCCAAAACAATCAAAGCAAATCATGCTCGCATCGCAGACATAAATATTTTTTTTAAAAAGGTAACAAGGATAATCATATTGCTGCAGGCTCAATCTTTGATCTTCCTTTGATTTGAGTGTTTCTCTGCTCTTGACAGACTTTAGGTTACAAATTTGTTTATTAATGCGATATGTAACCGATGATCAAAGAGATGTATAAAGAAGATTTTGGTGATGCATCAGACCTTACAAATTCCAGGATATCTTAAACACCTAAGAACTGCTCATCCAGACGGATTGATAGCCCAAGCAATCCAACGTTCCTGACGTTGGCGACGAATTATTACAGTTGTTGGCACTGTAACTTTAGTGGAGGTAGCAACATGGACTCTGTCACTATCAACAGTTTTTTTTCTTGATGTCTGTATTAATAGTTCTTATATTAGTGGTTTAGGATCAGTCGAAACAGAACACATTTCAGTTCTCGATTCTTATTCTATAGTAGAGGAAGAAGTCTCATGTAGATATTTATTTGCCTATTTCACCTACGGTCCTCTTCCTCTTAAGGCAGTCTCAAGAACGGATATTTCGATTGCATCATCCTTTTGTACGTTAAACATAGCATTCTTGATCTTTTGAAGAGAGAAATAGAGGTGTTTCAGATGCAGTTGCACGACTACTGAGATAGAGAGGGAAATAGAAGCTAGCTTTGATGTGTTGGCTTCTCCGAAACTGGAAACATCAAAAAAACTTGAACATTGTCTAAAATCTAAATATAAAAAGAGTGAACAGCCGAGTCTAATCATATTTACTAATATACTAGGTGTTTTGCCCGCACATGCGAGCATAATCATCTTACGAATACTTATTATTTTATGTCTTATTAATCCAAAAATCGGCATTATAAAACTCAAATTGGTGAACATGTTGAAGGATAAAAATTATGGTAAATTATTTGTTTCTCAAAATTTATACCAGTTAAATTAAAATTTTAGTCAAATTATTGAAAGGTAGATCCCACTTTTTTCTTCTAAATTCCCCATGGAGGAAGGAATTTATAAGAAAATGTTTCCATATGCAATTTTGATAAGGAACAAATTGAACAAAAAATCATATTTTTTTTTAATTTTTCAATTTCTTAAATAAAATTTTATTTTTTTATTTTTTTCATTTTTTTCATTCTTTTAGTAGTCACCAACTGAAGCTATAGTGTTTCACGGATCAAACTTAATCTAGTTTAAAGTAAAAACAAGAAAATTTGTTTTGAACTCAGTCTCAAGTTAAGTTATTATTTATGATTTTAAATAGTTAAATCAAACATCAAATTATTTATATATATGTCACAAAAACGTTCATCAAACTATGTACTTATTATTGTGTTAAAAGTTTTAAAACACTTGTATATTAGAAATAGTTTAGAAAATATCTTTATATAAAGATTTTTGTTTGACTAATATTTAATTACAAACTGTTTTATATCTTAGTTTTTTAACTTTATAATAAAAAAAATATTTTTTTAGATAGCAACACAATATATATAAGAATTCTCTTAATTTTTAAATATATTTTCACAATTTAGTATATTAGTTTATAATTAATTATTTAATATAACATATAAATTTAATATTATTAAAATAAAATGCGTGTTTTATTATATATAAAATTTATCATGGGTTTTGTGAAAATTAATAAATACTCAGTTAAAAACTAATAATAAATCAATGACCTATACAAAAGCTTAAAACCTAATAAAATATGACAAATAAGAAAATAAGAATATTAATATAACATATAGATTTAAATATTATTAAATAAAAATTCGTTTTTAATTATATATAAAATTCATTACGGATATTTTTTAAAATTAATAAATTAGTGATTCAGCTAAAAACTATTAATAAATCAATGAAAAAACTAAAACCTAATAAAAACATGACAAATAAGCAAAATTGACTAAAATCATGGAAAACATGATAAATAAGCAAAATCATAATAATTATATATCTAATTACATATTTTTTATGGTTATATTATTTAAATTAATAAATTATGGATTAAACTAAAAAATATTAATAAATTAATGACTCAGCTTAAACATAATTAAAACATGATAAATAAGCAAAATTACATAAAATCATGGATATCGTGACAAATAAGCTAAATCACTTCATAAATAATAGTATAGATGAGCATCTATGTATAAAAAATTATGAGTATACACAAGGATTTGGTTAATGTATTTTTGTATATAATATTCTTTCCAGAATGTAATTCTTCTTTAATCTTTTTCTCTACATTTTCCTCTACTCAAGTCATTAGAAAACTCAAAACTATCAGTTTTAGTACCACTTTTTAAGAAATAATACAAATCGATATCGTTTCAATTAATAACACTTGGATCATCAATTGATATGTTAACTGCACGGAGTAAGTTTACAGCAACTTATAAACCACCGAATTAGTATATTGAATCAAAAATGCGCCCACCACAACTTACACAAAAATCATGTTTCGAGACTGCTTCCAGTTGATGTGGATACAACAAAACAGAGATTTGTGTCCTAAAAAAGACTATCAGTATATATATGTCAAAGAACGTTGAACTCTTCTTAAGAAACACAACTATTTTTTGGTAACAAATTATTTTTAAGATGAACTCATTTAATGAAGAATATATATTTTTTTCTTTCAGCTAAAGCGTCCAACAGATAAGAAAAAGTACATGTGCAAAAGGATGAAGAAAGAAAGAAAAACAGCAGGACTCTCTTTTTACAGAAATAAAACAGAGCATGTTAACAGAAAAGAACAGAGGTCAATAGCAAGTAGACCAAGTGTAACTACAGCTAGGCATTTCATGTGTACGGAAGAATAATTTCGTGCTTTTACTAATTTGGCATCTTTGTTGTATTCACATAGTCCCAAAAATAAAATCCCACGACACTAGGGATACACATACAATAGAACATGCTTAACTAAACAATGTCAAATGAAAACAAACAATAAAACTACTTATTTGCGAAGAAACATAGGTGGTCTAAAAACATATAAACTAAAATTCCACAAGTGTATTTTACGGATACATCATATAATGCCAATAGAATGATTGAATAGCAATGCTTAGATAAGCTGTTTTTTTATAGTCGATAAATCTAAAACTAAATTAAAATTTTAAAACTTAAAACATTATGTAATTCATTATTTCTATTCTAGGTGTCTTGCTTTTTATGAATATTTTTAATATATCTTTTGTGTCTATATTTCACTCACTCAACTAACCAGGTCTATTGTTTCTATTCTGCACATGTGAAAAGTGTTATAGATAGCAATGTTAAGTCAAACAACTTAATTTTCCCTAGGAATCAGAGAAAAGTATCTCATTGACGTTAATCTCGCTAGCAATTCCTCGAAACGAATTCTACATAAAACGTCAAACAAACTCATTCCAAACTTCCTCATTTTCAAATTTGGTTGTCTTAAACAAGATAACCATGAAAGATCTATAAAGGGAATTAAAAACAAAACAAAACATACAAACCAATCCTTCCGAGGACAAATCATATAAACAACAAGTAACCCCTTTATTATTAATAATTTTTTTTTAAAAAGAACCGAACATTATAATATAGATACAACCACCAGGAGTAAACTAACTTGTTCATCCCACATATAATCTCTCTTCCAAATAAACCATCGATCCTAAACATACTTTAAAACATAAATCATTTTCATAGATACCACTCCTACTAACCATCTTCACACACAAAAAAAGATCAAATAACAATTATACAAACCAAGATAACAAAAAAAAATCAAATCTCGCGCGTAGCGCGTACCGATACTAGTTTATTATAAAGTATAAAACATAACTTACCTATTTTCAATTGTTTTATTACATCTTTTACATTCATTTTTTACTCTTTTTACTAATTCACTAATTGTATTTACTACAATATTTCAACATTTAATTTAAAACTTAACCATAATAATTCAGCATGTTTGAATGAAATTGCTTTATTCGTGACAAGAATTCAAAGCGATTAATAAATAGTTTATTTTATTTTATTTTATTTGTTTACAGAATTAGTTACACATAGGTATTCAGGTACCCGTTTGGGTACGACCCGTTTCTTTCATGTATCGTTTTTTTGGGTTTTGGAATTAATCTTTGTTCGTGTATTATAATTTTTTTGGTGTATTCGAGTCAGGTCCTTTCATGTCCGAATGGATTCAGTTCTGATGTATAAAACCTAAAAATATCCAAATAACCAAAAGTAACTATTTACGGTTCAGGTATTTTGTAGCAAAAGTAACCACATCATGGTTTCGATATTTTTTACTCAAACTAAAAATAACATAAAAATAACAAATAATCAAAAGTAATCATATTACCTGATTCGATTCGGATTCAATTCTGATATATAAGAAAATAAATAATATTCAAATAACCAATATATAGTTAGTTGTATGGTGACATATGTAAAATAAATAACACTAATCATGAAAAATGAATATCATTTTATAAAAAGATAATAAAAATTAACGTCTGCGAACGCATTGGTCAATCTCCAGTGGTGATTAAGGCAGCTTGAGGGCATCACTGGTTAGTATGTTGCATTTAAAACTGTTAACTGCGGGTTGCCCACTATGAAACCGCATCTAGTTTAAATGGTGGAACTGATGAATAAGATGGTGATTAGTTGTTTTGTGTCTTGTTTAGGGTTTGATTATGGTGCAGTATTTTATACATATGTGCGTTTTTTTCTTGTAATAATTATTTATTATTATTCACTTAATATCTTTATGCAGCTGATTATTTAATACTAATCATAATTATTAGTATTTTAGTATTATTTTATGAAAATACTCTGTGATATCACTAAATCATTTTTTTCCAAAATAACAAATGAGGAACATATATACTATTATTCATGAATTAGTTGAGGAGGTGGAAAGAAATAAAAAAAAAAATTCTTTTTTTATTTATATATATATATATTATTAATTATATTTAAATATGATCACTATGTTTTTCTGAATAATTTAATACGCAAAACATTGCTTTCCAAAGTTGATACTACTAAAGAGTACATAGGCAATCTTACATTACAGTTATAATTTTCAATAAACAAGTAAGTAGTTCTAAATTGCATAATTGGTATAATTATATTAGATTAGGTTTAAACCTTAAATGGATATATCTAAAGTAAACCTACTAAAATCTACCACTAATTTTTTTATTTATTTACAAAAAGTATTTATTTAATTTAGGAATCAAGGGATGTATTTTCTGTATTGGTTTAGATTAAGAATCATGATATCCTTAGTAAAAAAATTAGATATATTTATTTGATATCCAAATTATAAATTGATATCATAAAATTTGGCCAACAAAAATTGGATTGTTTTTCTCAAAACAAATATGAAATTGAAGATCTTGATAACTAATGAATAAGAAAGCAAAAAACAAATATGATGGATATAGTAAGTGTATAAAGAGATCTTCTAAAAAAAATAATATTACATTTGAGTTTCTATTTTTTTCTAAATTGCAGCAATCATATATATTTTGATAAAAAACTTTGTCATATATAAATAATTTGAACTAGTCCTGCGATTTCAGTTTTTTTAAACCGAATCAAACCAAACCGTCAGTTTTCAGTTAACCGAAATTTTGAAACCAAATCCAAAATTAACTGAATTAAATTTAAAGAGTACATAGGCAATCTTACATTACAGTTATAATTTTCAATAAACAAGTAAGTAGTTCTAAATTGCATAATTGGTATAATTATATTAGATTAAGTTTAAACCTTAAATGGATATATCTAAAGTAAACCTACTAAAATCTACCACTAATTTTTTTATTTATTTACAAAAAGTATTTATTTAATTTAGGAATCAAGGGATGTATTTTCTGTATTGGTTTAGTTTAAGAATCATTATATCCTTAGTAAAAAAATTAGATATCTTTATTTGATATTCAAATTATAAATTGATATCATAAAATTTGGCCAGCAAAAATTGGATTGTTTTTCTAAAAACAAATATGAAATTGAAGATCTTGATAACTAATGAATAAGAAAGCAAAAAACAAATATGATGGATATAGTAAGTGTATAAAGAGATCTTCTAAAAAAAATAATATTACATTTGAGTTTCTATTTTTTTCTAAATTGCAACAACCATATATATTTTGATAAAAAACTTTGTCATATATAAATAATTTGAACTAGTCCTGCGATTTCAGTTTTTTTAAACCGAATCAAACCAAACCGTCAGTTTTCAGTTAACCGAAATTTTGAAACCAAATCCAAAATTAACTGAATTAAATTTTGGTTTGGTTCTCAGTTATTTTCGGTTTTCACATTTATTTCCGAAAATAATCTACTTTTTTAGTTTTCAATATAGTTTTCTTAAAAAATTAAGATACTTTCGGTCAAACTCGGTTATTTCGATTAAATTCAGATATTTTCTGTTTTCGGTTAATTTCAGTTTGGTTTTCAGTTATTTTTTGTTTTGTAATATATTTTTTTTTTTTTGAAAATTGAAACCGAACAGAACCGAAAACCAAATTATTTTTCAAAATCTTACCGAATTTAACCGAACTCAAAACTGTAACCGAACCAAAAACCTGAAAATTTTGGTTCGGTTTGGTTCAGCTGGTTCGGTTCCGACTGAAAACGGAACCAGCAGACCATGGTTAATCTGAACTTTCTTTTGGCCAAAAATAAATGTTCGGTCGGCATACTAGTTAACTGCTAATTAATTATTATTCGATCTTATTATTCTTGTTGACAAATACAAACGAATATAAGCTAACATATTCCCAGGTAGTAAAGTTGAGTACATAAAACCGGAGATGTGGTGGAAACGTGGACCAATTCTAAATTAATTTATTTTTACTTAGTTGATTAGGCTCCACACGTTTTAGGTTAATTCTCCCCTTAAATTTTCAGTGGAAACTAATTATCTATTGAATATAAAATTCCTTCTGAATATGAACTGGTAGAAATTAGATTATAAAATTGATTACAATTAAAACTGCCATTCATTCAGGTCACAGTAACGAATTCTCTTTCATCATTTAAAAAAAAATTCAAAATAATAGTTCCGTTGTTATAAAACTTAAAATTTAAAAGTCATTAAATGAGGAAAATACCATCATTAAACTTTGTGATCAAAACATAATTTGAAAAACTTGAAAACATAATTTGAAAAAACAAAAGCATGAGTAAAATATCAAGGGGGGGTGTAAAATCGTAGTTGGGCCGAATGGTGTGCCTGAAAAAATTGAGTGGTGGTGGTCCCCATAAAAGACATTGAAAATGGTCGGATGAACTAGTTAAAAAATAAAGTTCAAAGAAAACAGTTTTACTCTGCACAGAAAAAGTTGCCATCTTTCGTCTTCATCCTGTTCTTCTTCCTTTTTCTCGATCATCTCTCCAATCCTCTGATTTATATCTCTCTCCAATTTTCTCAGTAACCATTGTTACTGCCAAAACCCATACATAACCCCCAAGTGTTGTTATAATCTCTCCAAAGTTGACTTTTAGTTTCCTCTCCTTCTTGTTTTATTCATCGTTTACTGAGTCTACCACGGAGATATTTGCGTGTGTATATTCTCATTGGAGAAACCAAAATTCTTGTGAATAATCAAGTCTCTCTCTCTCTCTCACCATTAAAGTGTTAGCTGGGTACAATCTTTGAAAAAGGTATTTCTATGAGCTAGATCCAAATCGATGGTGTATAGAAGCCGTCTTCTGCCGTAGAAACGTCTTTACTTTTTTTTTTTTTTTTTTTTTTTTTTTTTTTTTAACCATATAGAAATTGTTGGATAATTCCAATTATTCTGTCTAAATTTTGGTTTGTGTTAGATCATCTGATCAAAAAGTCAAATTGTCTCAAGCCAAGTAAGCTGTGTCAGGAATATGCCTTAGATCTTTGGTGAATCCATTGGATCTTGCATTGCTTTTGCTTCATAGAGTCTGAACATTTCAAAGCTATGGTCCCCCTAATTTCGTAGATTGCCTAATCTTACAATCTATATAATAGAGTCTGAACATTTTGAAGGAGCACTGTCAGTCTATGTTCTAAACTATGGTCCCCCTCTATTCTTCTGTTATATAAAATTTGGTCTGTGTCTTCTTCGCTAAGGAAATAACCACACGTACTTTATCTTTTGAACTGAACTGCTCTCTCCCTTACAGGAAAATGTCTGAGAAGGCTAAGCCATTTGTTCAGTCACTTAAATCGATGCCGGCCGACTATAGATTTCTTGGTTCATCACCCCTTGAAGACTCCTCCTCCTCTGGCTCAAGTGTTCCTGTGACTATCCCACGAAATGGTCACTTAACGAATGGAGCTGTTGGGGGAGTGGATAGTGCTAATGATGATTCACCCTATGGCCTGCAAAGCATTTCAAATGGAGACGAATCTTCACTTGTTGATGAAGATCCTATTGTTCCCTTGCCTGAGAGTAATGATCGCAGGTGGAGTGACACTAGCGTATATGCTCGGAAAAAGGTGTGCTAAAGTTTTTGTCTCTTTTTTGCATGATTTTTTTTTTTTTTTTGGAACTAACATTCCTTTTCTTAGGCACTTCAATTTTGGGTCCAACTTCCAAACGGTAACTGGGAGCTGGGGAAGGTGTTGTCAACTTCAGGTTCAGGAGAAGAGTCTGTTATTAAACTGCCTGAGGGCAATGTAAGTTACATTTTTTTTCCAATTCCTCAAGTAAATTTTGATTATTACTTTTAAGTACTTGATCGGAATCTGTTACTGCAACTTGGTTTAACAGGTTTTAAAGGTCATATCAGAGACTCTAGTACCTGCAAATCCTGACATTCTTGATGGAGTGGACGACCTCATGCAACTAAGTTACTTAAATGAGCCATCAGTGTTGTACAACCTTGAGTATAGGTACAACCAAGACATGATATATGTAAGCCTTTTGTGCTTCTTTTTGTGTCATGTTGACAGTATATAGTAGCCTTTATCATTGTTTTTCTGAGTTTTTCTTTGATGTGCTAGACAAAAGCGGGGCCTGTTTTAGTAGCTGTGAATCCCTTCAAGGAGGTTCCTTTATATGGAGATAGCAACATTGAAGCATACAGGAAAAGATCAAATCAGAGCCCTCATGTCTATGCTATTGCAGATACAGCAATCCGTGAAATGATACGAGGTGGGATCATGTTTCTACATTTCTTAATAGTTTAACGTATTGCAGTCTGTTTTCATTCTTATGTTCTTTTTTTTTCGGTTTCCTTTCCAGATGAAGTTAACCAATCTATCATTATCAGGTAATCTCCTCCTTTAAAGTTACCTTTTACAAATTAAGTAAATATAAGCGCACTTATGGAGCTTACAAGTTGCTATATTCACTCGTTGAGCATTCTTCCCGCCAATATTTCTGCCTCTATAGAATTCATCTAGTTCTTTAAATCTTTGTGCATTTTGAAATGTATTCTTAACACATGATATCTTTTTATATAGTGGAGAGAGTGGAGCAGGGAAAACTGAGACAGCGAAAATAGCAATGCAATACTTGGCTTCTCTTGGAGGTGGAAGTGGGATCGAGAATGAGATACTAAAGACCAATCCCATCTTGGAAGCATTTGGAAATGCAAAAACATTGAGAAACGATAACTCTAGTCGTTTTGTAAGCCCCCAGTCCCCATTAGGCCTTATGCATGATCTTATTTTTACAGTGTGAAAGTTTTGTTTGTTTCATAATATTTCTTTGGTGTTAAAATTGACAGGGGAAACTGATAGAGATTCATTTTAGTGAAACAAGGAAGATTTCCGGTGCTAAAATTCAAACATGTAAGCATAAGTCTTTGTAGTTGCTGCTGCTCCACAATGCTTTGTTATTATTTCCTTTACAACACCTGACTTGGCCTTTTGCTGTTTCTTCAAATTTTGCAGTTTTACTAGAAAAGGTAAGTTCCTCTATATGATTTTTGACGCTTACACGGTTTGATAACCTTTGTATGATTTCTTTAATTTTTCTGACACATTTTAATAGTCTAGAGTGGTTCAATGTGCGGAAGGAGAGAGGTCATATCACATATTTTATCAGCTTTGTGCTGGAGCTTCACCTGCGCTTAGAGGTATGATTTTAAAATCTGAATCCCATAAAGAGCTTATAACAGTTCTCTTTAGAAAATATTTTGTGCCTTTTAATGTAAATTATTTGTTACCTGTTAATATGTTCATCATGTATTAATAGAGATGTAGTTGCTGACTAACTGGTGTAACAATATTTTATATCTGACCTTTTTATTCCACTCATTGTAAAATCAGAGAAGCTAAATTTGACAAGCGCAAAAGAGTATAATTATTTGAGACAGAGCAATTGCTATTCAATTAAAGGAGTTGATGACGCTGAACGTTTTCAAGCTGTTCAAGTAAATCTCTTCTTCTTTTTTTCCCTCCGCATATTTCAATCATTTATTTGTCCTTTTGATTGAAAAACTCTTTGCTGTTGCAGGAAGCTTTAGATATTGTGCACGTTAGTAAAGACGACCAAGAAAGTGTATTTGCAATGCTTGCAGCAGTGTTATGGCTGGGGAATGTCTCATTCTCCATTATTGACAATGAGAACCACGCTGAACCTGAATCAGATGAAAGTAATGGTCTATAGCTCTTGTTTCATTCGGTTGGATAAGGGTTTTGGCTATTTCAAATTTTGCTGCTTAATATTTGTGGATGCACAAGCAAGGCTAACTTAAGTGCTGTTTCTTTTTTGTTTTCAGGTTTATCAACTGTTGCTAGATTGATTGGGTGCAACATCAATGACCTTAAGCTAGCTCTATCAAAGCGTAATATAAAAGTTAGAAATGAAACTTTTGTACAGAAGCTAACACTTTCGCAGGTAGGCATTTAACTTTTTGTGCGTAACTGTATTCTGAGTAGGGTTGGTTTTTTGTTTATTTCTTTCTTGTTTTATCTTATCAGGCCATTGATGCAAGAGATGCTTTAGCAAAGTCAATCTATGCCTGCCTATTCGACTGGCTGGTTGAACAGATAAACAAATCTCTTGCCGTGGGAAAGAGGAGAACTGGCAGATCCATCAGCATTCTTGATATCTATGGCTTTGAATCATTCAATGTATGCTTCTTTTTAGTCTATCTTTGCTTTTTTTTCCTGCATGGACTTAGAGAAGCTATCTGTATATTAGATGTTTGGATCAAAGCTATCTGTACATTAGATATTTGGGTTGCTGAATAACATCTTCACATGTTGCAGAAGAATAGTTTTGAGCAGTTCTGCATAAATTATGCGAATGAGAGATTGCAGCAACACTTTAATCGTCATCTATTCAAGCTTGAGCAGGAGGTAAAAGTTACCCATTTCTGCTATGGGTTTGTTGTAGTATATCTAAGCTGAGCATTCACGTGACAGACAATCTATTGAGTTCGAAGGGCTTAATATGTCTTTCTGCTCTTCCAGGAATATATCAAAGATGGGATTGACTGGACAAGGGTTGATTTTGAGGACAACCAAACCTGTCTCAGGCTCTTTGAAAAGGTAATATGATAACTAATCTACTCTACAGTCAGTTACCATCATTTGCTACATATCGGTATATCTGCTACTCAGCTGTGAGTTCCGATCATCAAGCTGCATAGCAGTCGTTGAGATATATTGTGTTGGAACATGTTTATTGTTTTATTCCAAAGCATGTCTTCTAAGTTTCTATGACACATAAGTATCACATGTGTGCAGAAACCATTAGGTCTGCTCTCGCTTCTGGATGAGGAATCCACATTTCCGAATGGCACAGATTTGACACTTGCCAACAAGCTTAAGGAACACCTAAGTGATAATTCCTGTTTTAGAGGAGATCGAGGGAAGACCTTCACCGTTGCTCATTATGCTGGAGAGGTAATAGCTTTAGAAAACTCTGTGGCACCATTTTACAAGACACGCCACAACATAATTGGGTTGACAATGATTCCTTCACAAGACCAACCTTTGCTTGTTTTTTTTTTCCAACTCAGGTTACATATGAGACAACTGGATTTCTAGAGAAGAACCGGGACTTGCTGCATTCGGATTCTATTAAGCTTTTGTCGTCTTGCTCTCGCCACCTTCCCCAAGCGTTTGCTTCTAGTATGCTCGTCCATTCTGAAAAACCTGTTGTTGGACCTTTACACAAAGCAGGTGGACCTGATTCCCAGCGACTGAGTGTAGCAACTAAATTTAAGGTAGAGCATTTTTTCCTTAAACACAGCTTGCTTCTATTTCTGCTCTTGCATGTTCTAAGCTTGTTGAGGTTTTTTCTTATCCAAAGTTCTTACTTTAAAAGGAAACATCTCATCATCCTATAATATTTGATATTGCTGACCATGCTTGCATACTTTTTTCAGGGTCAACTTTTCGAATTGATGCAGCGTTTAGGGAAGACTACCCCACATTTCATTCGCTGCATAAAGCCAAACAGTGTTCAGTCTCCGGGGTTGTATGAGCAAGAGCTTGTCTTACAGCAGCTACGATGCTGTGGGGTCCTAGAGGTAGTTAGAATTTCTCGGTCTGGGTTTCCTACGAGAATGTCTCACCAAAAGTTTGCCCTAAGGTAACAACTCCATCAGTATTCAGTTAAGGGACTTTCATTAGTTTTGCAAATAATCATTCATGTTGTTTTTCTTGTCATACTTTAGGTATGGTTTCCTTCTACTGGAGAGCATTGCAGCAAAAGATCCACTTAGTGTTTCGGTTGCCATTCTTCATCAGTTCAACATCTTGCCAGAGATGTATCAAGTCGGCTACACAAAACTGTTTTTCAGAACTGGCCAGGTACTATAGCTAGTCGCTTGATATCTTGCCGTAAGACTCTTGCTTCAATGTCTTGGCTTTCACCATTGGCAGATTGGGGTTCTTGAAGATACAAGGAACCGCACTCTTCATGGGATTTTACGTCTCCAAAGCTGTTTTAGAGGGCACCAAGCACGAAGTCGTCTAAGAGAGTTTAAAAGAGGAATTACTGCTCTTCAATCTTGTATTGCCCCTTCTCCCATTTCTATAAAAGTAGAGACAGTTTCAGCTTAACTTGAGCTAAGGCCTCTTCATACATCCTTTTGTTTCAGTTATTCGTGGAGAAAAGATAAGAAAGGACTACACAGAGTTACTACGGAGGCATAGGGCTTGTTCTGCTATACAAAGCTATGTTAAGAGTAGGATTGCTAAGAGACAGTATAAAGCCAAGGTTGATGCATCTCTTGTAATACAGTCAGGTAAATAGGGTTTGGTTAATTAAAGCAAATCTTGAAATGCCATGAACTACCAGTGGTCATTAGCTCAACTGGAAATGACCTTTGACCATGGTGTTAGAGTCTCCGGTTCGTGTGACGAGACTAATATTTTATGTTGGGTGTGGGGATTACGGGCTTCGGCCCAAACCTCCTAATATTTCAGAAAAAGAAATGCTTGAATGGCGGGTTTAAATTATAAAGTTTTAAGAAAATTCATTTTCTTGCAGCAATTCGTGGCGAGCTGGTTAGAAGATGCGGTGGGGATATTAAATATGGAGGCACCAAGGTTCTAATAGAGTTGTCATTATTTGCTTGCATCTGACTAAAAGGTTATCAATGAACATTGCCTTGACTCTTGAACCGGTTTCTTATTACGCAGAGAAATGAGTCAGGGGAGGTGCTAGTGCAGGCATCAGTACTTTCCGAACTTCAGCGCAGGGTTCTGAGAACCGAAGCTGCTCTTCGTGAGAAAGAAGAAGAGAACGATATTCTCAGACAAAGACTCCAGCAGTACGACAACAGGTGGTCTGAATACGAAACAAAGATGAAATCCATGGAAGAAATTTGGCAAAAGCAGATAAGATCTTTGCAATCCAGTCTTTCCATTGCAAAGAGAAGCCTAGATGTCGAGGGTTCACCCAGATACTCGGATGCATCTGTGAACGCTAGCGATGCAAGTGATTTCTCTGTGAGTGGTGATTTCAGGACCCCCGGGAGAAGTGGAAGTGTTGGTTTAAGCGTGATAAGCCGGTTAGCAGAAGAATTCGGACAAAGAGCTCAGGTGTTTGGAGATGACACAAAGTTCTTGATGGAAGTGAAATCTGGTAAGGTGGAAGCAAACTTGAGTCCGGAAAGGGAGCTGAGGAGGCTGAAGCAGATGTTTGAGACTTGGAAGAAGGATTATGGAGGGAGACTAAGGGAAACGAAAACGATACTTAGCAGACTTGGGAATGAAGAAACTGGTGGTTCACCGTTAGTGGAAAGGGTGAAGACGAAGTGGTGGGGGAGGTTAAGGAGTACCAGGTTTTAATGGTATGTTCCTTTTCTTGAGACGCACGTCTCTTTCTTTTTTTCTTATTTGATTTTATTTGAGGTTTTGGTTTTGTTGCTGAGAGAGGTGAGAAGGCTCATGGGACTAAAATGAGTCCAAATCTACTGGCAAATTCAGTAAATATTTTTTATACATTAAACTTGTATTGATAATATCCATTTGTCCCAAGACTATGTGGACTGACCAGTGTTGTGGAAACATATAAAGCATCAATAAAATATGTTTGCGAGAAGCATCGAATACATTGAGAGAATAATATATCACTGATTTGCGCAACAGTTTAAAAACCTGGTAGAGTTGATATTGAGAAATCTAAAGTTGGATATTTCCAGCAACTTTGTGACATAAACGAATATTTCCATGAACTCTTTACATAAAATGTTAGAATTGTTAGAATAGAACGCTACTAGTACTTCACAATGAACCAGGTTACTGTACTGGGATTATTGTATTGTATTAGATTATTATTCTACATCTGGTCAAATTAGTTAATAGTGAGTTTAGTTCTTCGCCTGGTCTCGTTTGCTTATATGAAGATTGTCGTGATCTGTTCAGGACGGCGTTTTTCATAATCCAGTGCATGGTCAGACCAGTGGGGGACGAACTTAACTCAGCTTTTCACTGTTGGGGCTCTGGTTTATCTTTCACTGGATCAAATGCTCAAATGCCTCCCAAAATATTAGAACAATAGGATAAGACATGCGTCTTGCGTATGTTAAATTTATATGAAAATTATTTAAAAAATATTGTATGAAAAAATAATTGTATATTTTTAATCGAATTAATATTTTGGCCATTAAACAATTTTTTAACTTTTTGTTAATTACATAATTTTGTTTACTGATGAGGTGATCTCATTTTTTAAAAATATTTTAGGTCAAAAAATCACTTATCGCATAAGAACCTAACGTTTAGGCCGAAGAATCTCATGTCTACTATTTGGTTACAATGAAACTATGCCAGCTCGGTTTTATATCATGATTTAACAATTTAAAATTTAATTATGGATATGAGAAGTTTACATTCACGTGCCAATCCTATCTATCATCAATATTTTTCTATTTTTTGTGTCTCTTTTTCATTTTGGTTATTGCTCAATATAAATATTGATTTTAGAGTTTATTCTTATTTCGTTCGTTTGTTTTGGCCTGAGATTTAGAAAATGTTTAAGATTTAAAATTATTAAAGAGCTACATTATCCGCGCCTTGTGCAAAATAAATATTTTATATTTATTACTCATTTTATGTTTTTATGCATATTATGAAACAATAAAATAATAATTATATATATTGAATAACTAAGAAATCAGTTACTATTATGTAAAAAATTGGTGTGAATATATAAATCAAACGACCACTCTTGTTTATTCGCAATCATTTTAGGGTAAATAAATCAAAACAATTAATCTTATCTATCGTATATGATATATAATTAAATTTAAATGATATTAACATAGATATATAGTATACTTTTAATAAGTATATTTATTAAATGAGGTTTATACTCATATAGTTTTATGATTATTTGCATATTTGTGTAACAAAATTTTATACCAACAATTTTTTTTTAATGTGGGATGTTTAGTAAATTCAATAATTTATAATCATTTAAAAAAAACGATGAAGATTTGAAAATTAAAATATTAACTTTTCAATATATGATTATTTAAAGACATTATTAAAATTTATATCATAACACATGCTTGTATAGTTTTGTGAATATGCATATAGTTGTGTAATAGGGGATGTTGTGACATAATAACAAACTAGACCCTGACCTGCGCGCCAACGCGAATATGAATTTTCAGTTTTTAATTATTTATTTTATTAAATGATGTATTTGTAATATTTGTTCATATTATATTCATTAAGTAATTTTTTTTTTGCATCTTAAACTATCTATTTTTTTTACGAATGTGTGATATCATATAAAAAATATTAAAAATGAGTATATAGAGTTAATTAGATAATTGAAAAAACAGAAATTTTTCTTTCGTGTGCGATATCATATAAATAATGATCCTCCCAGTTAACAAAAATCATAATTTTTTTTTACGTGTAATTTTTTTTTATTTTGACCATTTCCTTAAAACTATTTTAAATTTTACATATTTTAATTAGAATATTTTTAATATCTTTACCTTTTTATTTGAAATGCAACTCAATATTTTTAAGAAAATTATAACAAAATATTTAAAAAATATTTTGAGAATTTGTTTGAAAAATATGAAAATTACATTTTAAATTAAAATTATCCTAAAGTATGATAAGTTTTGATGTAAACGAAAACTCAAATTATGTCAAAAATAATTATATTCAATGATAATAACAATTTAAATTAATTATTTTTAAAAAAATACATTTACAAAAATATTGTTTGAAAGAAAATTCATTTATCTTTCAAATATAAAATGAAAATATTATAATTAAATAATAAAAAAATATATATAAAAACCATAAATTTAGCAAAGGACAACTGAGTTATATTATGCTAAAATTTTCTTTCTAACAATTTATCAAATGACAAATAATGAGTTATGAGCAAATAATACCATATAATTTTTAAAAGCATAGTCATTCTTAAATATTTTTTGAATAAATCATTATTTTTAAATTTAATCAACTGAAAATAATATCCGTACAATTGTGTGAGTCAAATTCTAGTTTTATTGATGCATGTTATATATTAGTGCTGCATGTTTTAGGTAACATTTTAATGATGCACGTTTTTTAAAACCTCCATTATTAAAATTATGCACGTAAGGATAACTCATGAGTTTTTTTGGTTGATTAAATGACATTATGTCCAAATTTATTTAAGGATATTTCATTAAGGTAACTGAAAAAGACAAACAATAAAATAGGAAGTTTAAATTCATTTAAGAATATTTCATTAATGTAACTGAAAAGATAAGTAATAAATTATGCAGTTTTATTCGTTTTAAGATATTTCATAGAAACAACCGAAAAAGAAAAACAAAAAAATAGGGAGTTTAATTAATGAAATAAGAACATTTTCAAATGGATACTTCTCTTTTAATAATATATAAGTATACATATGCATAAGTTATTTGAATGTATGTAACCGAACGTAAATTTAAATATTCACTAATATACAAATAAATAGTATACAGTTATGTGCGTAAATACGTTATGTATGTAGTCGTAGCTACGGATATAATGATATATATTCTTCAATATACAGTTTTATCAATATGGCACATATTAAATATATTTTTAAACATATATGGTAACCGGCAATATATATTAGACGAACTATTACAAAATTGGCGTACAACATTACATAAGAATATATGCTAATAAGTGCTAGCATTCCAGTTAACTGTCAATTCCATTAAATGCTTAATTATCTCACGCTATGTATCAAATCGTAAGCTTAGCGTCATGTGCATCGAATTTTTAAGGGATCCTAGCAAAATCATTAGAGAGCTATTGGACCAACTATTTTTTCGATTGAATACGGCGATGCTTGGTAAACAGTTATGGCGCCTGATAGAAAAGCCAAATACTTTATTCTCTCGAGTTTTCAAAGGTCGGTATTATAGGAATGCTTCGCCTTTGGAACCGATTCGTTCATATTCTCCGTCATATGGCTGGCGGAGTATTGTTTCTGCTAGATCTCTGGTTAGCAAAGGACTAATCAAAAGGGTGGGATCAGGGTCTTCTATATATGTATGGAACGATCCTTGGCTCCCAACCACTCGCCCGAGACCAGCTAATAAAAATCAACACAATTTATATCCGGAACTTACTGTAGAATCCCTCATTGATTCTACATCGCGTACTTGGAATTTAGAGGTAATTCGTGCGTTGGTGGATCCTCAGGATGCAAAACTTATAGAAAGTATACCACTAGGCAGGACTCAACGGGTAGATAGAGATGGATGGCACTTTACAAAAAATGGAAAATTTTCGGTTAAATCAGGATATCAGGTAGAACGTATCTACCCAGATAGAGATAGACCACCGTTACTGATTGGTCCTACAGTGGATGTTTTAAAGGCTCACTGCTGGAAAATACGGTGCCCACCGAAATTAAAACATTTTCTATGGCAATTAATGACAGGATGCATTGCAGTGCGGAAGAATTTACAAGCAAGGGGGATTAAAGGAGATATATGTTGTGTAAGATGTGGAGCTGTGGAGGAATCGATAAATCATGTTTTTTTTGAATGTCCGCCAGCTCTTCAGGTTTGGGCTCTTTCGAAGATACCATCAAATCCAACTATTTTTCCAACAAATTCCCTCTTTACAAACATGGATTATCTATTCTGGAGAATTCTCCCGTCGATGGAAGATCATCAGTTTGCATGGATACTTTGGTACATTTGGAAAGCTAGGAATAATAAAGTTTTTAGTAATTTGGATATGGACCCTATGGATACGCTTAAACTGGCTGAAACAGAATCGATACTGTGGGCGGAAGCACAAATAGCAATCGATCAGAGGATGATAACATCAATAATAGATCCGATATTACCGTCGATACCAGGTAGATGGTGTTTTACAGATGGCTCATGGAAAGAGGGTGTTAGTTTCTCAGGACAAGGTTGGCTTAGTACTTTGGAAGGGTTTGATGGTTTGTTGGGGGCGAGAAATGTCAGGGCTAGTCTTTCGCCTCTTCATGCGGAAATAGAAGCGTTACTCTGGGCAATGGAATGCATGAGGAATTTACGTCAATTTCAGGTTACGTTTGCAACGGATTGTTCTCAATTGGTGAAGATGGTTTCGGAACCAGAAGAATGGCCAGCTTTTGCAAATTATTTAGAAGACATCACGATCCTGAAGGAGAGCTTCATAAGAGCAGACATTATCTATGTACCACGGACGCAAAATTCAAAGGCGGATAGTCTGGCACGCAGTGCTAGGAAGCAATCGTCTTTTGTCGTTCAGATGGATTCGGCTCACCTGGTTTGGTTCACAGAGTCAACATGAGTCTGTAATGCTGATGACAAAAAAAAAACAAAGATTTGGTGTGATGAATAGCGTTACACCAAATTTGGCTATGCTAATTAACTGACATGTAAGATAGACACTTTTTTAATTTTTACAAACTTAAAGTTACATCTTTTCAAATGTTTTTCTATTAATATATAAAGATTCTCAGTTACAATTTTCACTTTATTTCCACTCTTTTTTATAAAAAAGGTGATCTATTACATTCTTATCTTTAATGAAATTTGAATATTACATTATCCAACTATGTTCAAATCAGATCTCTCCCTTCGAAACCAACTACATCATTTTCTATTCAAAGTTAAACTAAAACTAGATTTTTTATCCACGTGACTGCACATATATTTTTCATTTTTATATGAGCCAAAATTTTCTTTATAATATAAATTATAAAATATGTCGACTAATGTTTGATGGTTTATATTGTGTTTGTGTTGTTCAAACCAGTTAGAAATAAAAGTCTTTTGTATGATTCATGAATTTTAACTCATCCAAAAAACGTACTCCCTCTGATCCATCTGTTCCTGAAAGTAAGATTTTCTAAAGTATTCACGTTTATTAAGAATTCAATAAATGTTTATAATTTAATTTTTCTTTTGCTTTATTATATACTTTCCAATAAATTTTCACCAATGAAATTTAATCAATTCAAATATTTTCATTTAATGTTTCTTAAAAGTATAAAAAAGTACCTTAATCATATAGAAAATCTATCTTTGTGTAACAAGTAAAAAATCTAAAACAACTTACTTTCAAAAACGGAAGGAGTATTAGTTTAGTGTTATGAATTAATCGTTGGGTTTACAAAACATAACAATAACACAAAATAGTAAGAGAAACATTAGTGTTTGTGCCCGACACGGCCCAAAAATATTCTGGGCCTAGAATTCAAAACCCGGCTCGGTCCTTAAAGGGTTATAGGGTTTTTCGGGCTTTTCAAAAAATAATTTGTCTAATACATTTCCACATGTGAATTTTCATTTTAAAAACAATTTCATTTTTTTGTTTTAAAATATAAAATGAGTTAAAAAATTTCTTCTCTATCAAAAAAGTTTTACTTTTCGTATGCTTTAAATATAAACAAACCAAACTTAATAAGATTTAAATAATTAAATATAAATTAAAACTAAACATATAAGAGAACAAAATTTATGATAAACGTGGTCGGACGTTTTATATTTTGTATTTTGAAATTAAAATAAAACATGTTGTACATGAAAAAAAAATTATATTTGCAAAATTTAAAATGTGACACTTGTAATGATAAAAAATAAAGTGAATTAACAACTTTTATATTTGCTTTTTAGAGTTTGGATAAAAATATTAAAATAATATGTCAATACTAATAATGGTTTTGATTGCAAGAACGATAATATTTAAGGTAAAGTATAAAATTTCGGGTTTTCGGACCAACCCTAGCCCAAACAAGCTTAGGCCCAAAATAGCCGAAGCCCAAATGGGCTTAGCCCGAAAACCCAAAAAAATTTGGGCTTATAAAACTAAGCCCAAGTCCGATAATTTTTAGGGCTGGGCAGGCTCGGACTGCGGGCTTGAGTCCTAATTGACATGTCTAATGTTTGTTACCTCAATAAGAGCACCTAGCAAAAAAAATATTAAAGTTTCGAATGTTTTAATCCGTTTCGCACCGCACCGCTGTTAATAGTAACAAAAATCTTTGCATATACCATATATCTATACGTTTTTAAAACTGTTAGAACCGTACCGCAGTTGTACCGCTCGTCCCGCACCGCTCAATCCGTTGTTACTATTCGGAGCCTAATAGTTGGAATATAGTTCAATTAAACATTAAATTTTAAATAAGAAAAGTAAATTTTACCAGTAACAAGAAACATATGGAAGAGTCTCGTCTTTAACAAAGAAGAATCAAACCCTGGCAGGCTCTCCCACGACAAAAAAATTCTCATATGCTTTCCTTTTTTTTTGATTTAATTTTTATTATTTAATTACTAGAAAAGAGTAAAACACCATGATACCAGGATACAATTCAAAAAATTACAATCTACCCATGCGGACTATCCAACCTGGTATCACCCACCCGTTAAACCCGAAATTATTCCTCATTAAATCGACTACGTACATTCAAAGATTCGGACACATTCATTAAAATAGTTTTTCAAATCCACATTCAGATCATTTCGTCCAACCGTTGTCAACGGAGAAAACAAGAACGAAGCAATCAATTTCAAAGATGGCTCCACCGAACAAAACTCAGGGTCGGAGAACCCGTTCAAAGAAGGCATCCGTCTGTCCGAGGGTTGCAGAGGATCCAGACTTTGGATCCAACTCGAATCTAATAGAAGTAAACCCTAACCCAGATGGCCAGACGTCGTAACATCCATGGAGATTGCTGAAACCGATGCGAACCCAGCAATTGAAGAAAGACAGGTGGAAGAACAAGAGGATGAACAAAAAGAAGAAGAACATACATTGCAAGAAGAAGAACAAAAGTATGAACAAGAGGAAGAAGAAGAAGAACAAGAAGAAGAGGAAGATGAAGAAGAAGAAGACGAGCAGTCTAAGTATTCAGAAGAAACGGAGGCTACTCCTGAACATGTAAGGATAAAGTGAACTGGTAAAAGTGTGTGGAACTCAGTAATAGTTATAGTGTTTCTGTTTGTATAGCTTGGTAAAACACAGTGAAACGGGAAACGCTGAAATGTATAACTTGGTAAAAGTGAGTAAAACTTAAACTGTTTGATTGTATAACTTTGAACAACTTAGTAGTAAAAAAGAATTTGTTTTAAATTTTATTTAGTTGATCCGCTTTTGGTATTGATAGCAGTATTTGGAGGACATAACTGAAGCCCTGCAACCAGTGAATATGTACTTTCCTCCAACTAAGTATGGGAAAGTAATACAGACTTCATCAAAGTGTTATATCGCGGAGACGATAGACTTTCTAACCTTGAAGCTGACCGAGACATAGATGGACTAGTTCTACAACCACCCACAGTTCAGACATATATTTCATTTGAAAATCCCAAAACACAAGTGGATGGGAATCTGGATGCTCGTTCTTCGTACAACTAAAACAAAGAATGATAAGGAGTTATGGTTCATTGTCAATGGCGTTCCTATCCGATACTCCCTCAGAGAAATGACACTCATCTCGGGACTACACTGTCATGCTTATCCCAACAACTATGATAGGATGGGTGGTTCAGGCTTCATTGAGAAGCATTTTGAATCAGGGAAGAAGATTAAATACGAGACTGTGGAGAAGAAGCTGAAGGCAATGAAAGGGCCTTGCTCTGGGGAGCGTCTGAAGATGGCCGTCTTGTACTTCTTATACAGTGTCATCCTAGGACCCAAAAAGACTGGATAAGATGCACCATCTGTTGACCGTTTCTACGAGTTGTCAATAATCTTGATTTGTGCATAACTTTCCTATAAGGACGTTTTGCATTTGATAAGAACTTGGATGATGTGTCTTGGTTATTGTGGAAGGCCGAACGGGTTGGGGAAACGCAATAGATAGTTTCTAGTTTATGTATTTCTTTGGAGATAAACCCTGAATATTTACTCATAGTTTCAAATTTGAAAATTATATAACTTGGCCCAACCTAGGCAAACTGTGTAAATTATCTTCTTCTTCTTCTATTTGTAGGTTTTGGCGTTTGAGACAATACCAGTTTTGAGGAACCATTATATCAAGAAGGTGGATGATGCAAACCCTGATTGCCCGCGAATGTGCAAGATGCAGTACAAAAACGTTGGTGGAACCAAGGCTTGCACTATTAAAGAAATTAATGCGAGATTTGGCAGACTAAGGATATTGAGAGTATCTTGGAATCAACGCCCACTGAAAGGAAATTTTTGCGAAGAATCATGGGGAAGGAGAGCGATTGGAATGTGAACTACGATGATGATGCAGTTGTTGATCGTTGAACCAGGAATATATTTAATTAAAGGGAAGAAAAAATCTTCTTTGAAGAAATGTAAAAGAACGACTACGCTGCCAGTATAACTCAGGTTGAAGCTCTCCCTGCCCCTGCTCATAAGAAGAAAAAGAAGACTCCAGTTGAGACTCCCTCGGTTGAGACTCTGGGAGTATCTGATTTAAATGGGATTGAATCTCGCTTGAGGAAAGAGACTCAAGAGGGTTTTAATGAACATAAAAGTTTAGTCTTAACTGGAATGTATGTTATGAACCAAAAGGTTGATTCTCTACGTGACTGGCTATCACATGTCGAAGCCGAAGTAAAATCTTTAAGAGAGACTGTTGAAGAGGTTGTTGGATAGCCTTTTGGTGAGCAGCCTGATGGAGAGGCTGATGGACAGCTTGACGCAGAGGCTGTTGGACAGCCTTATGGATAGACAGGTGGTAAGACTGATGCTCTCTGTTTTGGAAATTTCTCATGCCGCGGTGAAGCAAGGTGGTAATGACCAAGTGAGAAAGAAATGGAGGGTGGTGAAACTTTGTCGGCCTTTTTTAAGAGGGTATGTGTATCTGACGGACAAGAGGAAGGAGAAGAAGACCAAGAAAGATAAGCAGGGGGAATCACAAGTAGGGCTAAACTCTTTTCCTAAACTTTGAATGAAAAATTAGCTTTTGTAAAATTTGATGTTTGGATGAGAAAACTTTATCATTTATCGCAATGTTAGACTAAGTTCCAATTTTACATTTTCGTTTGAAAAAGATGGGAAATTTTTTCTAAATTTTACGTTTTCATTTGCAAAAGATGGGAAAAATTTCCCAAGTTTTACGTTTTCGTTTGCAAAAGATGGGAAAAGTTTCCCAAGTTTACCATTTTTGTTTCCAAAAGATGGGAAAAGTTTCCCAAATTTACATTTTCCTTTGCAAAAGTTAACCAACTTTACTTTATATTTTGGAAAACTTGGGAGGAGTTTTCCAACTTTTACATTTTCGTATGATTGTAGCAGATAGTTCTGATATGAAAGCAAACAGAAAAACAAAGACTTGTTCAGATAAGTTTTGAGTTGGCCGACTTTCCAGTTTCGAGTTAGATACAACTTAGGATAAGAGTTTCACAAACTTAAATTTAACAAATAATTTAACCATTGACTAATTTCTTGATCTCTGCAAGTTCTAAGATAATTTGCGCAATCTTAGATTCCAACTTTGCGCGGTTGATCACCTTGTCACGAGGGTCGTTCTTCAACATAGTCAACTCGTGTTTGATAGCTTAAAGACAACAAATGCGAAAGTGCAACCCATCATCCTGTACGGTCAACATAACTTGCAAATTGAAGACAACCAATTCTAGATCTTGAAGAAAACATTTTCATTTTGTGCAATCGATTCTAACGTCATACTGTTTGCATACATAGTAATGCCTTCCCTGCTCACCAGTCTCCACTCCAATAGGTTGGCCACAAGCACACTTCGTTAGAATGCCATAGTTTGCGTCCGCTACAGCATAGAGCCGGTCACACTCCCTTTTCTCTGCCTTCATCAGGCTGTAGTAAGGATCTGACATCTTTGATTCGGATTTGAGAGAGAGCAAAATAAAAGGGAAAAAGATGGATGTGTGAGAGAGAGAACTTGAGGTGTGAATTGGGGACAAAATGAACTGGTGAGAGAGAGTCGAATCGTAAATTGTATTTTTCGGCGGGAAATTTTTTATTCCCCCCCCCCCCCAAAA
>NC_027752.1:25592716-25607259 GCF_000695525.1 Brassica oleracea var. oleracea
AAATTTTTTTTCCCCCCCCCCCCCAAAACAATTGGGACAAAAGTTTTCGTGCTAGAGGTTATAACAAGTTTGCAGTTTTGAAAATATCTTCAAAGTTTCACTTTGATTTTTTTTTACACTTTTCTTAGTTTTACTGGACTCATGGGAGTTATATCATGTAGGTTTACCACTTACATTCAGTTTTCTATGATAATTTCTCATCTAACATGTAAAAATATAATAGTTTCATGAAATATATAAAATTGATCATTTCATAAAGGCAATACAACGAAAGAAGCCACCAAAGTATACATACCGTAATGAAAACCTAGCTATTTGATGAATATTGAGAAATGGTAAATGGTAAACAAAATTTTTTTGTTCTAATTTAATTTCGTTCAATGCCATAACTAAATTAGACAAATTAGACAAGTTCTAATTTGATTTCGTTCAATGCAATGAAATTTGCAACAACTTATAAAGTTTCACTAGCTTTTACTTTCTTTGTTTTACAAACTACAAAACTAATTTTACCAAGTCTTACAAGTATTATTCAAAGTTTGGCTAACATAAAACAACATAACTAGTTTCACCCTTGTGTTCCTTGTGATCCTTGTCGGGTTCCTACTGAGCCTTGTGTTCCCTCCGAAGCATATAAATACGATTCCAGTGTTCCCCTATTCCGCACTATCTTGTTCTTCTTCCGACGTTTTCCAACTGAAGGATACCGTTTTTCTTTAACTCTTCCCTGTCGTTTCGTGTATTGCAGAGGCAAGGCATACAACTTTTTAGTTTCTTCTGGAACAATCTATTTTGACATATGCAGAACTGAATATATAGTCGTCCTATAAGCCATTCCCCATACGTTCCTCAAGTAATAAGGCGAGCAGAAAGTAAACAAATCATGCATGTCATATGGACAACCATCCTGCTTGAAACACTTATTCGATACGGCTACTGCATGTACACATGAGTATTTATCAATAGCAAAGTATTTGCAGCTGAAAGTTTCACATCTCAAGTCCACCAAATAATTCTTTCTGTCATCTCCAGTGACACCATATACAAGATCAAAAGAGTTCAGCTCATTCACCTCAAGGGCTTGTTGAACCACTCAGCTATTTTCTGAAAAATTGCATCAAGCATAGGCAGTAAATCATACCCACGTGCCTTATTAAAAACCTTATCCTGAGACTACACAATGTTAGAGGTGTATATGTTGTACCTTTATGTCGGGAATTTACATTTCGCCCATTTGAAAATTTGACACGATTTATCAAGATACCTACTACATGTTGGATACCTCTCCCTGAAATCTGCATATCTTCTTTCAAACTCAGCCTCAGAATAAATCGTTACAATCTGTCAAAATTGTGATGCAACCTCATCCCTATGATGTTTACACTTAGTTTCACATTGTGTGACAGATGAAAGACACAATACCCATGTTGAGAATCGAGAACAATTCAGCTATTGCCTTGATGAGACTTGCATTTCTGTCTGTAAAAACATCAATTCACTACTATCCGATATAACGGTTTCAACATTGCGAAAAATCAATTCCAACTTTCCTTTTTCTTGCCATCAGCGACATTAATATCTAAAGGATAGTGGTGATGGTTAGGATCCTGTGCAGTGGCAATGGTTAGTATACCGCCTTTCACAACCTTCAAAAAAGTTTCATCCAAAATTATGACTTTCCTCATGTACTCAAACCCTTCCATGCAAGCTCCGAAAGCATCAAATAGATATTTAAACCTTTTTTCTCCATCCAATAACATACTCGTTTTTGAACAGGGGTTCACCTTCTCCAACATATACAAATATGAAAACACATTCTTGTAACCTTCCTTTGGAGTACCACACAGATCATGAACTGTTCTATGCTTTCCTCTCAAAGCTGTAGAGTAAGGCACTTCCACACCCGGTTTTATTTTAACCAGTCATGCGAGTTCTAGGATCTGGGGTCTCCATGTGTCTAGGAAAATTATTCTTAATAATAGCTGCAACCATTTGTGGGTTGCCTTTCCTTTTCTTTGCTGGAGCTGAATTTTCCCTTGAGCATGCATGCATTTTTGTGTATCTTCTAATCGAAAAAATTTCAGAGTTCCTAACGTTCGTAGCCCTAACATACCATTCACAACTGTCTTCTGCTCCTCGAAATCTAACCCCATACCAAGACGTATCAGACTTCAAGACAAAAATCCCAAAGCAGTTCTTTTTTGATGCTCTATCAATTAAATCTTTCACAGCTTCTTTACTTGGAAATTCTAAACCCATCTCAATACCCATCCCATCTTCCCATTCCTACATTGGTCGAACTTCTTCAACAAAATACTTGAAGATCAACATATCTAGCACGACTATACACAGGGGTACCCACTTTCTCCACATTCTCCACCTTCTCCACGCTCTCCACCTTCTCTGCTTTCACCATGTTCTCCGCGTTCTCCACCTTCTCTACGTTCTCCAAACGCTGCACGTTTTCCCCACCAAAACCCACATCTTCTTCATTTCGAGTTACAACAGTTTCCATTCCCTCTTGCACCTCCACATGTTGTTCTTCACCAGAATTGCATTCAACTTCGGGTACTCCACTTGAAAGCTCACTAAAATTCCCGCCAAATGAACTTGCTTTCTCAGTTCTAGAAAGTTGCTCAGTTATGGGAACTTTTTTCCCTTCCATGATACCCTCTACATGCAGAATACTTCTTCTTTGGTCTTTATCCATTGATGTTAGATAAACAAACACATCTTCATCATCCAAGATATATGATTGTCTCTTAGGTTTCACTACCACATGAATGTAACTCAAATTCAGCCTCTTCATGGATCTATGGCCATATTCCAGCATAACCTATCCACTAAAGCCGAGTAAGTGATCTCCTCCTACGAAGATGTCCTAACGGATAAGCTTACAATTGACCGTCACTTGGAGTCATAATCATCTTCTGTCTTTGTATAGTATCCTTCATAATCAAAGTGTATGTTCTTTGAATAAGAATCATCGTCTCCTGTACAAATTAAAATGATAAACTTAAGATATACCAAGTTGTCCATTTTCAACTCTTAGGTTATACCAAGTTTTACATTTTCACCAATAAAGTTTTGCCAATTTATACCATATTTTATATTTTTACAAAAAAAAATTATTCTAAATAATGCAGTTTTACCAATCAGATTAAACAAGGTTATACAGTTTGACGGTTAAAATTTTAGTTATTTTAGTTACGATTATAGTTGTACAAATTTACACTAAGTTTCACTAGTTCAACCCACACCAAAACATCTTCTATTCACCCAGTTTTTGATGGATCCACTAGAATTTGTTCCCAAATTCTCAATTATAAAATAATATGAAATAGAAAGAAGAAATAGAAACTGATTTCAACTCCAATTAACAAACCCAATGTCCGTCATCGATTACAACTGAGATTCATATGGATTTCGGCAACTAAACAATAACACAAGGAATACCTAAATTTGAAGGTTAGACTTCTGATTCCTCGCCCGTGGCTTCAATGTGATTCTCGTTTTAATCCGATTTCAAACAGTCGGTATTTCCTGAATTTGAATTCCGCATCCGTCCCTCGTGTCCCCTTTTCTATTCGATTTGAATCCCCGGAGAGAGAGTCTAATTAGAAAGCGAACCCACATGTGACGAATTAGAATGATTGGTTGAATCAATTAAGTGGGAGTATTTTTTACTTTCACCATTCCCCTTGAGAGTATCACAATGAATGAAGAGTACGCTAGACTCATTAAGAGTATTGCATATCAGTTTTTTTAGGAGCCTGCCAGACTTTTAGAAGAATCGTTTTTCCTTCCTCCTCTCACTTTTCCAATTATTCATATATTTTTTTTATTCTGTAGAAACCATGCAAGGTACTTGCGATGTGTGTGCTCTAATATTAAAAAAAAAACAGTTTAACCAACTCTAGAAATCCTTCCCATTGCTCAGTATTGATTCCAAGAGTAGATGATTTTGAATTGAATGATAGTCTCTGACGACACCACTCTCAAATCCCAATGACTGGGTATTCAGTATTAACTCCGACCTCTTCTTGTTCTTCCGAGCAATAGTTTTAAGATCTACGTTGAAGCTTTTCTTATACGCGTCTTTTCTCTCACTTACTACATCTATCTTTTGTGATGCTTTAGTTATCTCTATTTATCATTTTACCGTTGAGTGCATCTCCGGTTGTAACCGTCAAAGCTCATTGAACCTTTAATTTTAATATAAACATTTGCTGTTCAATAAAAACTTGAATGCCCATCCAGTTTTGAATGGGGTCGCATCTTTAAGTAAGTTGATGTCTTTAGGAGGAGCCATACAAATTATGGAATTGATAAACTAGTATTTGTTCTATGAGTTATGTTATATAGCATACAAGACTATTTATAGTGTTTAGTTAATGGTCTAATTATTTTATTTCTTTAATAATATTGTATGTATTTAGAAAGTAGATCTCCAGGAATATACTGTAAATTTAATTTTATATGAGAAATCTATAATATTTTAGTGGTTACCAATTTTTTTTTCTCAAAATTGAGTATATATTAAGATTCAATTACATAAATTGCTTTAGTTACACCTGTTTGTGATCCGCTACTTTTATTTTTAAACCGATTGTTTCAAATCTACTTGATAAATATTTCAAAATATAGATACATATATATATATATATATATATATATATTCCTATATATTAGAAATATATTTAGGTCTAAGTTCCACAAATATTATTCCCAAAAAAGCTAGATTATTTAGTCATATTGACTCGAAACTTTCTCTCACTCCACTGGTCTGATCTACGGTATTGGCTCTAACCAATTGTTTCAAATCTACTTGATAAATATTTTCAAAATATATATACATATATATTCCTATATATTAGAAATATATTTAGGTCTAAGTTTCACAAATATTATTCCCAGAAAAGCTAGATTATTTAGTCATATTCACCATGCTGGTCTATTCTACGGTTGTATTCTGAAACTTGAGCTCCATTTGTCTACAGCTTCGAGAGACATGAGTAAAACCAGACCTAGGCATTTTGGGTATCGTGTAGTTCAGATAGGGGTTCAATTAGTATTTTAGATAATTTCGTTTCAGTTTGGTTTAAGTTTAGTCTAAATATGATTTTAATATCCAGAAAACACCCAAAAATAGTCAGATACCTTATTGTTGAGATATACTATTTTGGTTCGGGTAATAATTATCCAAAATATCCAAAACATAAATAACCAAAAATTTTGGATTATTTTGGATATGTTTGATAAAAATATCTTTGGATAGTTTTGGATAATTCAGAAACTAATAAAAAGTCAAAGTCAAACTTTCTCTCATCCCGCTGGTCTTGTATTTCCTTTCTTCTTCCTTTGCTTTATGGAAATTCCACTTTTCAAGTCAAGACTTGCTTTCAAAGCTACAATGTCTTTTTTGGTTTCATTTCATTTTGGGAATAACAGAAAACTTACTAGAGATGAACAATTCTCTATTTCTCAAACGAACTATTTCCAATTTCGTTGGAGAGTTCTTCTTTTCTTATATTTTCTCTATTTTTCTCAAGTTAACCTTTATATATATATATATTTCTGCGCCTACAAACAAAGAGACGTATACAAATATATTTTCTTCTACATTCATAAGCTATCTTCAGTTCTTTTTGTAAGGATTCAAGAATATGAACAAGATGATTCTCGATGATCCACCAAACCCTGCTAAGATCATATCAAAACAATTAACAAAGACTGATCTTGTACGCAATGTGAAGCTACCGAAAAAACAAACTGAATCCGTCCTCACTATGATGACTGGTGGGACAACTGAGAATTTGCAAAACGGTAAGGAAGTGAAAGTTCTCGACTATATTGAAGGCAATGAATACACAGTTGTCCTGAGATGTACTGAAAATGGTAAATACCATTTTGGAGATGGTTGGAGTACCATGAAGCATTCATTAAAACTTCAAGAAGGCGAAATTCTGAGTCTCTACTGGGATTACAAAAACCAGCAATTCATTATTATTTAGACTAACAATGATTCATATTTTCTATTTTAAGTTGTTTCAATTATGTTTTGGATTTCATATTATCTAGTTAAGTGTTACTTTTCCTTGAGTTTTGAAATTCTAATTAGAATATATTGGCCTCACAATAAAATTTATTGGATTTCATTTATATTTTTTTGTCGTCTCATTATTCCAAATAATCAAAACAAATACTCGGTGAAAAAATAACAGAAAAGCTATAAAAAATTAAAAGCCTTCGACCTGACAAGTTTTACTTTGAACGTTTATACTTTTTTACCTTATTACCTGTTGAGAAGAGTTGAGTATAAGAAGAGAAGATGAGGAATGATGAAGGCATTTGGTATGAAGTGTGTTTGGAAGAGTTTGGAATGTACAGGCCGTACTGGCCGTACAGGTCTGGGTCGACCAAACCTCAACCAAACTCAACCAAAGATTACTCGGGTGAAAATGTAACTTTGAAGGAGTTACATCCGGTTCTTACCTTGGAGCTCATGACCGTTGAAGGGATAAAGAGCGCATGGACAGGCTGGATCAGGCTGTAAAGTAGGAGCATCTTTGGTTCAAGATGCCTTGATCGCAAAGATTCATTGACCCCAAAGCGTGTGAGCCTCCTCATTGGTTCAGTTCAAATGGGCGCTCCACCACCTTTTGACTACACATGCTTATGTTTTCAAAACCCTTGTATCTCTCTTGCTATATATTGTAACTCCTGCTCATTAATAAAGTGATACAAGAGTTTGTCTTTCTCTCTTGTTCATCATGATTCTCTCATACATTTCTACATAAATCTCTTAATCTCTATTCTAATCTTGTTTAGTACAAAATCTCTTAAAGATTTTATTACCGTAGACAGCGATTGAATTGTGCTTAATCAAGTATTATTGTTGTTAGCTTAGATTCCGTTACAATCAAATTATGACATGATACACCTCATCAATGCAATGGTTTTAGGTTTTTACGAAGTTCGGTAATTCACTCTTCCTGGCTTTTTTTATTTTGTCAATTTCATATATTATCGGTAACAGGTTTGGTTTCATGAGGTGCCGACATGGTGCAGTGATGTATGCCACGAGAAGGATGATATGTATCATCACGCCTCTGAGAGCCATAAATATATTGCACCCGAAAGAAAAACTACAAGATTTGTCTTCTCGCTTGATGTCTCCAAACCTTCAAGAAGGACTCAGGATGCTGACACCTCGTGTGCATGGCATTGATACATCTGTCAGTCATCAACGGAGCCAATTTTTCATCCAGAGTTGGAGCACTGGATTTTACGGTTTTCTTAGAATCTGTTTGCCAATGTCAGTGTTCTTATAAGTCTCATTTATGTTCTTTGTCTTAGACCGCATGCATGGCTGGTTTCTTTTCTTAATGCCAATTTAGTTTTATGAAGCAATTATTTGCTCAAATTTGAGTCATGGCATCATAACACTATGTTAAGACATGGTCGTCATCACTTGGTCTTCATGATAACCTGTTGTATCTCAAAATTCATGCAATGGGCACTGCATCTAACGGAAATCAAATTCAAATGTCCATTGTTTATAACAAAAATCTTGGCGCTGGCCATTTCTCCAAATCTGGGAGGTACGAATTTTTCTCAACATTTGCAAAAACGCAGATCCTTTTCTTTGTTTCAGGATTCGATTTCTTCTCAAACTAAGGAATGTTTTTTTTTCTCTATTTGATTGATTCATGTTTGATGCTGTTGAATCTGACGTGCAGATTCAAGAAGCAACTAGGAGGATACCTTTGGATTGATGATGCGAGTTTTGGACTTGATTCCTGCTAATGTGTGCGTGCTCTCTCACAAGAAAGCCTCAAATAGTTTAGGTTTTAATTATATTTTTGTTTTCTTTTATATGGTCTTTCTTTAAGCTCAGATTTATTGTAGACACAATGATAACGAGTTTGGCTCGTTATGACTCGTGACTCACTTGACTCGCTCACTCAACTCGTTAACTCGATTCGCCGTTCCTGAAAACACCAAATAGAAGTTCACTTATAAAAGATCCGGATGATAGAACGATCTTTCCCAGAGATGAACAAAGGATGAATATAGAATTGTATCAAGGTTTTTAAGAAGATTACAATCTCAATTTTTGAATGAATGAAAACGAAAGAGACGACTACTATGTTTAATAACGCGTAACAGAACAAATGAACTCGCCCAATAGAATTAAAACACATGTCGATTTTCTATTGGCTCGTACTTTCTGTTAGCGCGTCCAACGACTTCCTTCTATCCTCCACTCGTTTATTGCCACCTGTCCTTCTCTCTCCTCTATTTTTTTTCCTGTAACAAACCTTCCCTCCTCCGACAACCTTGGCCACAAGGTTAAAACTCAAATGATGGAAACTTCTTTTTCATATCAAACAGGTACTCCCATGATGCTTCTTCTGCTGTTTGATTCTTCCATTGTACCAACACATGGTTGCGGCTTGACCTTGTCTTTGTACCATCTTTCGAGCCAAGAAAAACTCAGGTTCCTTGATTGATACGGCATATATCACCGAAGGTAGCTGGTTAGCCGTAGTAGTTGTTCCTACCAAACGATTCAACTGTGAAACATGGAACACCGGATGAACCTGAGAAGTTGACGGTAGCTGAAGACGATAAGCCACTTCCCCAATCTTATCAACAATCTTGTAAGGCCCGTAGTATTTTGGAGAAATCTTGTGAGAAGATCGGTGAGCTACCGATTGCTGTCTATAAGGTTGTAGCTTGCAGACACCCAATCCCCCAACTCAAACGACCTCTCACTGCGACGTCTGTCAGCAACTTGCTTCATACGATGTTGTGCGCGAAGTAAATGAAACTTCAAAATGAGTAACATATCTTCCCTCTCTTATAAACTCTTCGCCACAACTTCGAATTTCGCTTCTCCATGTAAGTACGAAAGATGAATAGGTGGAGGCTGACCAAAGACAATCTCATAAGGCGTAGTATGAGTCGCTGAATGATAGCTAGTATTGTACCAATACTCAGCTAAAGGCAACCAACGACTCCATAACTGCGGTTTGTCACTCGTCATACATTGGAGATATGTTTCCAAACAACGGTTAACAACTTCTGTTTGTCCATCAATTTGTGGATGGTAAGCTGTTGAAAGAACCCTGCAGCTTGAACAACTCTTGCCAGAATGTACTGCCGAAGACTGCATCTCGATCGCTGACTATTGACCGAGGCATTCCATGTAACTTGAATACATTATCAAGGAAAGCCTGAGCCACTGAAGCCGCTGTATAGGGGTGTTTCAACGCAATGAAATGAGCGGCCTTGCTCAAACGATCTACCACCACTAATATCACCGATTTGCCATAAGAAAGTGGCAATCCATCTATAAAATCCATTGAAAGATCCATCCATACTCTTTCTAGAATCGGTAAGGGCTGTAATAATCCCGGAGAAGCGGCTGTGTCATACTTGCATTGCTGACAAGTAGTACAAGCTCTAATGAAAGATTGTATATCCTTAGCCATTCCTTTCCAGAAAAAGAGACTCTTAACTCTCTGTACCGTGAAGTCTCTACCCGAATGACCTGCGTGGCTCGAACCGTGTAGCCATTGCAAGATTGACTCACGCAATGCTGTTTGTGCTGGTACCACAATCTTATTGTTTCTCCTCAAAATATTCTGAGACCACGAGTAATGCTTCTTACTACTTGGATTCTTCTTCAATTCATCAATGATACCCTTCACCCCCAAATCCTTCTCATACTCTTCATGTATCTTCTTCAACAAATCACACTCCAAAACCGTCATAGCCATATGTAATATATCAGCTCCATCCACTCGTGATAAAGCATCAGCCACCGCGTTATCCTTCCCTTGCTTATACTGTATCTCGTAATCAAATTCTAACAGTTTTGGTAACCACTGCTGTTGAATTGGACTGTTCAACCTTTGCTCCAGTAAGTACTTCAAACTCCTCTGATCCGTTTGATTACAAAGTGGTTTGTCAATAAGTAATGCCTCCACTTCTTAACCGCAAACACTACAGCCAACAACTCCTTCTCATATATATACAAGCTCAATTTCTTCCCTTTCAAGTGTCGACTGATGAAAGCTAATGTATGTCCTTCCTGCATCAATACTGCCCCAATTCCTTGACTGCAAGCGTCTGACTCAACCACAAAAGGTTTATCAAACTATGGAAGGGCTAAGACTGGAGCAGAACACAATGCTTTCTTCAGTTTGTCCAATGCCATTTGACCTTCATATGTCCATTGAAACACATCTTTCTTTGTTAACACTGTTAAGGGTTTAGCAATGATACCAAAATCCTTCACAAAGCGACGGTAATAGCCTGCCAATCCCAAGAACCCTCTCAATTTCTTCAAGTTACTCGGGGACTGCCATTATGCCACTGCTTTGATTTTGTTTGGATCAGTAGAAACTCCTGAAGCTTGAATGAAATGTCCTAAGTATTCCACTCGGGATGTGGCAAAGGCACATTTGCTTCGTTTAGCAAACATTTGATTGGCTCGCATCAGTTGAAAGACTGCCCTGAGGTGCTTCAGATGATCACTGATACAAGAGCTGTAGATCAGTATGTCATCGAAAAATGAGTAGAAACTTCCTCAGACAATATTTGAACACATCATTCATCCAGCCTTGAAATGTTGCATGAGCATTTGTCAAACCAAAAGGCATGACTAGGTATTCATAATGACCACTATGTGTCTTGAAAGCTGTTTTATGAACATCACTCTCCTCCATTCTCAGTTGATGATACCCAGCTCTAAAGTCAATCTTTGAATACACTGATGATCCACCAAGCTCATCCATCAAATCATCTATGAGCGGAATTGGAAACATGTCCTTCACAGTCATATTATTCAACCACCTGTAGTCCACACAGAGTCGCCAAGTGTTATCCTTCTTCTTCACTAACACTACAGGAGAGGCGTATGGACTGGAACTTGGTTAACCTGTCCCTGCTTGTAAAAAATCCTTGACCATCTTATCAACTTCATTCTTCTGGTAAACCGCGTATCTATAAGGACGTTGGTTCACCGGTTATGCGCCTTCTTTCAAGACAATTTTATGGTTATGGTTTGTCCTGAAAGGAGGTAATCCTTTTGGTTCTGTAAAGATGTCAGCAAACTCCTTTGTAAGCTCCTCAATTCTTTCATCAACCCTCTCTTATTCTGTGTTATCTCCTAACACATTCAAACTCAGCGGTTCCACTTCGGTATCTTCATATGCATAGATCATATGCAGTTGCATGTCTGAATCCCGAATCTGATGCTTCTTTTTGAACTTCAATTCTCTGACAGATCCAGGTTGAATTCCAGTCAACAACACTTTCTGATTTCCCCATTTAAGCCTCATCTCCAACTTCTCAAAGTCCCAAGTGATAGGACCAAGCTTCGCCAACCATTGCACTCCAAGAACCATATCATGCCCACCCAATGGAATGACCATGAAGGCAGAGAGAAACTGTTGTCC
The DNA here is from genome assembly GCF_000695525.1 of Brassica oleracea var. oleracea. Taxonomy (NCBI): domain Eukaryota; kingdom Viridiplantae; phylum Streptophyta; class Magnoliopsida; order Brassicales; family Brassicaceae; genus Brassica; species Brassica oleracea. The sequence goes on from NC_027752.1 coordinate 25,604,188, forward strand.
TTGAAACTCCCACCGAAAGTTTTCTATCTTCCCTGTAACCGCAATGCGATTGCCATCAGCTACTGCCACTTTCATTCTCCCAGCCTCCTTAACTTTACATCCCAACATCTCCGCAATCTTTGTGTCCATAAAATTGTGAGTTGATCCTGAATCTATCAAGACATATATTGTTTTCTTCTGATGATAGCCCCGAACTTTCATTGTAGTGTAATCAGTAATGCCTGAGATTGCATTGATTGAAATTCTAGCTTATTCATCCAACTGAAACTTTTCCTCATCACTCTCATAACCCAACGCCTCATGAAAGATCTCTTCCTCCTCACAATCCATTGCATATAACTGTGTCTTTTTATGCTTCATATAGTGATCTGGAGTAAATTTCTCATCACAATAGTAGCACAATCCTTTAGCCCTTCTTTCACTCATCTCCGCCTGAGATAAGAATGGTCTCATCTTCCCATTCACTTCCTTTTGCTTAGGAAGTTCTTCTTTACTCTTACTCCTTCTTCTCTTCTTACTGCAATCACTCCTTTTTGTTGATTATATTGCGGCTTCGCTTGATTCCAAATGTTCCTCACTTCTTTTTTAGGATGAGCTTTCTCATAAAGCCTTCCAAGAACCAAGCACTCACGAGTTGAAGTTGGATGAAACATTCTCACATGCATCTGTGTATCCAATCTCAAACCAACCAAATATGCACTTAACAGATACTCTACTGACATCTTCAATCTAGCTCGAATCAATTCGAACTTCGCATGGTATTCCGCAATCCCCTCAGTTTCCTTCAACTCCTTGAGCTCCGTAATAGGATCATCAAGCACGTCCTCAAATATTTCTTTGAGTCTATTTCTATAACCCCTCCAATTTCATAAGATCAACGCTTGTTCATCCTCATGTACCAACGCCTGATGCCACGCTGATGCTTCTCCATCAAAATGCATTGATACGAAGCTAACCTTCGTCTCCTCTGGTGTTTCATCAATCAAAAAGAACTGTTCCACTTTCAGAAACCATTCCTTGATCTTTCTTCCATCAAATCTAGGAAAATATATTCTTCACATTCTTGTCACACCTTTGTTATTACGGCGATAACCGTGTTGGTATGTACGGTTAAGCTCGTCCTCCGCCGCGCCATGATTATCATTTCGATCAAGAGTTGTGCCGCTTGTAGAAACGTTGATCGGATTCCTGCTCGTCAACATCCGGATCGCTTCTGACATTTGTCGAACACTTTCTCCGACCAGTGATATTTTCTCATTCTGAAACTCCCAACGCTCTCTCGATCGCATCAAATCGCAACTCCGTCCCGTCACCATCACGCGCCATTGCGTTCTTCGCCAAAGTTTTAGATCTCGTCTCCGTCATAGTTCTGCTCGCACACGCAGGAAATCTGAGGATGGATTAGCTCTGATATCACTGATAACGAGTTTGACTCGTTATGACTCGTGACTTGCTCGACTCGCTCGACTCGTTCACTCGATTTGTTGTTCGTGAAAACACCAAATCGAAGTTCACTTACAAAAGATCCGGATGATAGAACGATCTTTCCCAGAGATGAACTAAGGATGAATATAGAATTGTATCAAGGTTTTTAAGAAGATTACAATCTCAATTTCTGAATGATTGAAAACGAAAGAGACGACTACTCTGTTTAATAACGCATAACAGAACAAACGAACTCGACCAATAGAATTAAAACACGTGTCGATCTTCTATTGGCTCATACTTTCTGTTAGCGCGTCCAACGACTTCCTTCTATCCTCCACTCGTTTATTGCCATATGTCCTTCTCTCTCCTCTATTTCTTTTCCTGTAACACACAATTTATGCTTTTCAATTTAGAACAAATGAAACTTTACTATATCCGTAAAAATATATTCTACTATGAACTGAGAATTCGGTACAAAATTTTATGACCAAAGAAACTTTTTTGATTGATGTATTTGCCGTGGTAGTTAACTGTTTGTCAACAAGAAGCTAGAACATTGACCAACTTTAAATCTACATCTGCCTCTAAATATTACTCTCTATACTTTTCCACAAAATCAGATCTCCGCGGTAACCGGCGACCTCTCTCATTATCGGTCGCCACCCCCTCTTTTCTCCCTCTTTCTTGCTCCAGTTCTTCCTCCCGTCCTCCATTTCACTCTCTAAAGGCTCTGAGATGCTCTCTGCTCTGTATCTCCTCCAATGAGTCTCTCTCATGTTCAAAAATTGTCTCACAGGCATTCGTGTCCCGTTTGGAGCAGCAGTAAGGATTCGTCTTTCCTTTTTAGCCAAAGGGTCCTATTCGTGAAGTTTCCTAGGGTGGATATTGACAGATCTATGTCAGATCCGGCTCTCTGACTCGACGGCGGCAGCCCAGAACGTCTCTGCCTCTTGCTGCTTTGTCTCACCTTGGTTCATCTCCTCCTTAGCTTGCACCTCTTCCAGGAAGTCAAAGCTTCTCCTCTCCTCGCGAGAAAGGCGGTACTGGAGGGCCCCACCGAGGACCTCTTTTCTAAGATCTGGAAATTAGCTTAGCTTGGCGTTTCTTTCTGACGTCTTGTCACCTTTGCTGCCTATCTGAGTTTGTTGAGCTTTGAGGACTAGCCTTGTTCTGGACTCCTCTTGTGTGGTGAAGTTTCAGTAGTTAATGGTTGCAGTTTCGTTTGCACCAGGCTCTTGTTCTTCAAACACTACAAGAAAACAGCGGTATTCTGACGGACATTCCGACGGAAAATGAAATCCTCGGAATATCCCGAGGAATTTCCGAGGATATTCCGAGGAAACACAAAATTTGGTTTCCTCGGAATTTCCTCGGAATATACCGACGGAATTCCGAGGAAATATTAATCCGTCGGAATATTCTTATGGAATACCGAGGAAAAACGTATTCCTCGGAAAAAACCGATGAATTCCAAGGATATATTATAGCCGTTAGAGAGCCATTGGGGGATTTTAAAAATTCTGAAGAAATTCCGATGAACTAGCTGTTTCCGTCGGAATTTCCTCGGTCTGTCGGCAGGATTTCAACTATAAATACAAGCACCCCTCTTCCTCTTCATTCACTCCATATCTTCATCCTCCCTCT
>NC_027752.1:25609099-25610121 GCF_000695525.1 Brassica oleracea var. oleracea
GCTTGAAAAGCCACGATTGCCATGTAATGATGCAGCGCCTCCTTCCGTTTGCCTTCAAGGAACTATTACCACGAAATGTTCATGAAGCAATTGCAGGGATAAGTGGTTTCTTCCGCGATTTATGCACGAGATCAGTGACTCTTGTTTCGTCGGTATGTCGTCGGAATAAAATTATTCCGACGACATACCGACGATTTTTTCCCTCAGTATGTCGCTGTTTTCTTGTAGTGAAACCTTCATAGGAAGATTGGTGAAAGGTTATCCTTTTGGCATTGGTAAAAGCAATATCAAATTAGAGGATGTGGCCGGTGTCAAGAGTTGAAACACAGCATGATTCCTCACTAGCCTTATTCTGCATTGTTTTGCCTTTGCTATAGTCTGATGGGATCAACAGTTTCCTCTTCGCATCACTTCTGGTCTGGTTGGTTACGGTTGCTTGATGGAGTGATGGCCGGGGGCTGGGTGCCGCAGTGTACAAAGGTGTGAACAGTCGATCTAAGAACTTGGCGAGTTAGATAGACCTGCTCTTGGATTGATCAAAGAGTTTGCTATGGTAGCTTCTCTGAAACCAACTTCTAGTTAGATGAACTGAATTAGATCTCACAAAGAAATAAGAGAAGTCTCTTGTATTAATTATCAACTAGATCTCGACCCGCGCAACCGCGCGGGTTTTTGTTTTTATTTATTTTATATAAATATTTTGTTTTCAATTCTAAATTGGTATATATTATAATATATGTCTCTATCAATTTTTAAAACATAATAAGTTTACGGTATATTTTTTTCATTGAATAGATTGTTTTAAACTTTCATATGTATTTGTATCTTCTTCTATATATATATTTTCGGATTATTATTTCATTATTAAAATCGTAACTATATATATAAAGATTAGTAAAATATTGTTTATTGTCATATTCAAAGATATTGTAACATTTCACAAATTTAGAAATTTTTTAAAAAATTAAACTTTTCGCTTCATAGATTTATATTTTCGAGTAAATAATTAAACATTTAGTTTT
>NC_027752.1:25613372-25618378 GCF_000695525.1 Brassica oleracea var. oleracea
GTTTTAAACTTTCATATGTATTTGTATCTTCTTCTATATATATATTTTCGGATTATTATTTCATTATTAAAATCGTAACTATATATATAAAGATTAGTAAAATATTGTTTATTGTCATATTCAAAGATATTGTAACATTTCACAAATTTAGAAATTTTTTAAAAAATTAAACTTTTCGCTTCATAGATTTATATTTTCGAGTAAATAATTAAACATTTAGTTTTTGTTTAATTTTTAAAATAAACTATATAGTTTAAAATTTGTTTTCATTGGTTTAAGGTAGTAAAGATTAATCATTGAATAGATTGTTTTAATATATAAGAAGTGTACCAAACATTGGAACCTCAGCTCTGTTTAAATAGCTCTTTCCTTTAGACAAATCCTAATAGGAAAAGGACATCATAAACTAATCTAGGGTAGGAAATAACAATAGAAAACCAAAACCAAATCCCATAAGCTAAAAGATTAATTTGAAACATTATGTTGGCGCCAAAACAGAGGATGCTGCTGCATCAGAACTCCCTGGGTGAGAAGGAATCGACTTAGAATCCGAACCATTGGCGTCAAAGACATAACAAAAAATGTAACTGACACTAAACACATCGTAAGTATTGATATATGTTCGAAGGCGAAGACGATAGTTTTGTCATTGATACATTCCACATATTCAATATGGCCAATTTTCTTAGACTTCAGTTTGTTGTAAGTATGTGCAGGTAGTCTATCCCGAGTGAGATAAACCTAGACCAGATCACCAACATTAAAAACCAAGAGCCTACTTTTATCAGCCAAGATCACAATGAACCTTGTTCGATCAGGAAATGTAGAAAGTGTGATGAGTTTGCATGGGATAGTTCGATAAATGACTTGAACTGGACAAAACACTGAACTCCTGTTGTGGCATGATTATCTCCGAACACTGCTTGAGGCAATTATGCGTCCCAAGTCTTGATTTTTCCGCCCACAAGATATCGCAATAGGTTCCCCAAAAATGATTGGTTACTTACGTGTGACCACCGGTTGGAAGATGATTCACCGAGCTCATATCGAGAGTGGTGCACACAAGCTTCCCTAATGATCACCAAAAATTTCTAAGAAAACGCGAGTCTTGATCGGAGACGATGAACAATGGAAGAACATGCATTCGATATATCTCATGAAAGAACAATATTGCCACTTGAACCATATCTGTTGTCTTTTTACATGGAATGAAGTGGATAATTTTAGAAAAACGGTACAGAACAACGAATATAGAATCAAAACCTTTTGCGTACGAGCAAGACCAACCACAAAATCAATGCTGATATCGGTCCATGGTTGCGCTGAGAATGGAAAAGGCATATAAAGCCCTATGTTGGAAGAGTGACCTTTTGATTGACAACACACGAAAAAAGTTCCACAAATTGTTCTACATCATGATGGAGAGATGGCCAAAAGTAAGAAGATGAGACGAGCTGAAGAATACGATCCCATCCTACATGTCCCTCTTGGTGTAACTCCTGAAGGATCTGTAACCGTTAGATTCAATAGGGAACGCAATAGCGATTTCTGTGAAAGAGGAAACCATAATGTATTGTATATTCTGATGGGGCTGTACCGGATAGTGTAGCATGGTAGATGCTGCTAAAACGACTGGATCAGTGAGATAGATATCCACAAAAAAATATGAATTCCAGAACCGAAGTGTGTAAAAAGACAGTGTCTGCGACTTAAAGCATCAGCCATCTTATTGGATACATCAGAGGTATGTTTGATGACACATGTGAATTGTTGACAATAAACAATCCACAAAGCATGACGAGAAGAAATTTCCCTTGGCTACTTAAATGTTTTAGAGCATCATGATCCGTGTAAAGAACAAACTCTTTATGAAAAAATAGTGTTTTCTATTCTTAATGACTTGAACGATGGCATAAAATTCCACATCATAAATATTATAACGAGAATGTGCCCCGGCCAACTTTTCACTATAGAGAGCTATTGGCCATCCCTTTTGACTGAAAACCGTGCGCACTTTTGTTTCGATGCATCACAATGCAATTCAACACAAGAGTTTAAAATCAGGAAGGGTGAGAACTGGAACTAGCAGAGTTTTCTTTCTAACTGCAAATTCACTTCCTGCTTCTAGTGTTCAACAAAAGTGTTGTCCCGAATGCAATTAGTAATAGGTGCCATGAGACTGCTGAATTTGGCTTCGAAGCGTTTATAAAAGGAAGCCAGACCATAGAAACTACGAACCTCGGCGATTGTAGAAGGTGTCGGTCACGTTTGAATAGCTGAAATCTTGTTGGAGTCTACTGCAAGTCCTTGAGCCGATACTATGTAACAAGGAATTGAACCTTAGGTGATCCAAATTCACACTTCTTCAATGTGGCAAAGAACTTATCACAACATAAAACTGTTAAAACTTCGGAGAGATGATGAATATGGTTGGCTAGTGAGGAGCTGAATATAAAAATGTCGTCGAAGTAAACTACGGCGAATTTTCTGATAAAAAGGTGTAATTCTTGGTATGTACATTGCTCTGATACCAACCTGGCGGTGCAGCGTGCGAAGGTGTGAATGGTCGATCTAAGAACTTGGAGAGTTCAAGAGACCTGTTTTTCGATCAAATATTTTTTTTAAGTTACTTTCTGAAGACCAACTTCTTGTTAGATGAATTGAATGAAATCTTACAAGAAAATAAAAGAAAGCTTTTGTATTAATTATCAAAGTGTGTCAAAGCTCTTTTATATAGCTCTTTCCTTTAGACAAATCCTAATAGGAAAAGGACATCATAAACTAATCTAGAAAAGCAAATAACAATCGAAAACCAAAACAAAATCCCATAAGCTAAAAGATTAATTTGAAACATTATTTCGGTGCCAAAGCAGAGTATGCTGGTACATCATCAGGACGCCTAAACCGTCTTTGGGGATTTTTAGATAGAAATTTGTTTCCATAAGCAGCTTTAGTTCAAATTGATTGTATGCCTTTGCTATTTCGATGAATTAATTCACATTTTGACAAAAGATCAAACATTGACCAACTTCAATATAGTTGATTGCTTATTAAAAGGTAATTCAAGTGCGATATTACTTATCAAAAATACTAATGCTTATTTTTACCTACGGTACACATACCAAATGTGATATTTTCATCATTTTTCTTTTTCTTTCCTTTTACCACATTTTTGTACCTGGCAATTTATTTTTAAAATTTGAAAGATATATTAGTTTCATCGTCAACTTGAATCTATATATATACACCTATCTTATCTTATTATATAAAGAAGTGTTTCCTCTCTCGTGGTGATGTCACATCATTAAGTAGAGAGAGAAAATGCTGACACGTGTCCTTAAGTGTTTATTCCTTTCGTTTGTTTTGTTTTGTTAATGGGTTTCAACGATTATTTTAAGATTTAAAGCCTCTTAACCGGCTTGCTTTGCTTTGAACAAAAAAGAAATAGACAGCAACTGTCCTTCTTTTCAAGGAAAGATGTAGCAAAAATCAGTATGATATAACCTCGATTACTCTTTTTGTTTAATTTGTTTAAATTATATATTTTGTTGTTATATATCTTACTATATAAAAGACATATTTACTCAATTCTCATACTGACATAATAGTAAAAGGAAAAACTGTCACATATCATATTCTGGTAGAACTTTAATTTCTTTCGTTTGGTTTAACGGGCTCTCACAAATGAATAAAGTGTGAATTCTCTTGATATCATGATTTATGTTGAAAACCAACAAAAGTTTGGCCCACATAATCGCTTTCACCTTCGTTACGAGAAGCTGCAATACATTCTACGGTTTATCCTCTCCTGCAAATTCTGATTATGTCTTCCTTCAATGAAGGCTCGGAGAGGGCGTAGAGATGTCTTCGTGAGTAATCTATACGTCACATTCATATTATGTCGTTGCGTTAGATATTCTTCACACTGGAGCCATTATAAGTAGCATTGATTCACCATATGTTGTGAGCAAACACGAATCAACTCGAGGAAAGCAAAAGAGAGCAAAAACAAATTAAGAAAAATATCCGTTTAGGGTTTCTTATTATTATGTGAATGAATAACTTTACAATCCTTAGACCCGTATCTATAGCAACCTCAAAACCTGATTTCCTTATCCCTTTAGAAATACATAATTATTTAAAGAAAAGTAAAATTTTCTAATCCTATAAGATATACCGTACCTCAAAACCCAACCCAAAGAATGCATAGCTTTTACTAGAGCACAGAGATTTAAGACACATCCAGATGCAACACCGTCATTCATTCCATGTCCCCATTCCTTTCACGTTTTCAAATTCATTGCATCCTCCTTTCTTCGAGACAGTGAATCTGCAATTATAAATGGCTTAGATTGCATCCATGAATTCACAATTTCATTGCTTACAATCATAATAGCACAAAAATCTTTTTCACACGATTGAATCCGATGTTGAAAGAGTTGAACTGAGATCAACTGAGGAAACACTGTCGTCTCTGCAAGTCATGCTATGGAAGATATCATCTAACTAAAAGGTAATTACATTATCTGATATATTGTTACGTTGAGTATGCACATCAATTATACTATGCTAATTGCCAAGTACAATTTATTTATAAAATTGTAATCATGAGTTACTTCGATTACATGATTTTTTTATATTTTCAAACACAATAGTAATGTATTTAAGACTAAAATTGTATAATTTCAAATAGTAATGATCACTGTCAAATTTTTATGTAGTCTATCTAACTTAAATATAGATGCAGTTAGAATGGATCAAACTTCGCACTACTTATTACTTATAACTTTGGTAAACTCATCGAGTAATTTTTAAAAACTAATTTTAATTATTACTACAGATAAACTAAAACAAACATTAAAATCAAGCAAATAATAATATTTTATAAAGCTTTTTATAATTACTAAGTTTACAATTTTAAAATAAATTGTCAAATAAATCGATAAATCATTTAAAAAATACATGAAAATTAATTTTAATTTTAGTTAAGAATAAGTTAAACATTT
>NC_027752.1:25618952-25621475 GCF_000695525.1 Brassica oleracea var. oleracea
GTTTAGGGTTTAGGGTTTAGAGTTTAGGGTTTAGGGTTTAGGGTTTAGGGTTTAGGGTTTAGAGTTTAGGGTTTAGGGTTTAGGGTTTAGGGTTTAGGGTTTAGGGTTTAGGGTTTAGGGTTTAGGGTTTAGGGTTTAGGGTTTAGGGTTTAGGGTTTAGGGTTTAGGGTTTAGGGTTTAGGGTTTAGGGTTTAGGGTTTAGGGTTTAGGGTTTAGGGTTTAGGGTTTAGGGTTTAGGGTTTAGGGTTTAGGGTTTAGGGTTTAGGGTTTAGGGTTTAGGGTTTAGGGTTTAGGGTTTAGGGTTTAGGGTTTAGGGTTTAGGGTTTAGGGTTTAGGGTTTAGGGTTTAGGGTTTAGGGTTTAGGGTTTAGGGTTTAGGGTTTAGGGTTTAGGGTTTAGGGTTTAGGGTTTAGGGTTTAGGGTTTAGGGTTTAGGGTTTAGGGTTTAGGGTTTAGGGTTTAGGGTTTAGGGTTTAGGGTTTAGGGTTTAGGGTTTAGGGTTTAGGGTTTAGGGTTTAGAGTTGAGAAATGAGGTTTTGGGGATAAGATTTCAAATTTTGAAAAATAAAAAAAATTAAAATTTTCCTAAGATAAAATGCTATTTTGGTCATTTTAGTTTTTGAGTGCTATTTTTGTGATATAAACTTAGAAATGTGCTATTTTGGAGATTTGCTCTAATTTATATTATTTGTTCATTTATTTATCCGCCACGGACCTACCTAGTATTTATATAATTAATTGTCCTGACAAAAGCAGTGACTCTACATGTTTGATAATCCTGAAATAAAAACAGTGTAGTTTTATAACTAATGCATGAGATGATAACTTAAAATATTTATTTATAAATGAAATAAAAAATTTGGTCCATAAAAATGCTTAATTATCCTTTTTATTATTTTATTACACCCCGACTCTTTCTTTTTATCGGTCCACAGTCTTTGTTTATTAGTTCTTCTCCGTTGTCTGTAGAATTATTTAAAAGGTTAGTTGTCTTACCTTGAAAAACAAAAGACCAATAGTAGGATGAATCAACCAATCATATGATTCACATGTGATATTGTTTGTCTCTGGTCTCATCTCTAGCAGAAACAAAAATCCCTGAAATGTTATAAAAGAGTCCACATATCTCCACCAATGTGTACGCATCTAACATCTCTTCTTCTAATTTAGACATGGGTATGCTTTGAAAACTGCCTGCTCTTTTCGTTTTATAAAGAGTATTATTAAATACTCTCAGAGGAAAAATCCAATCATTTGGTTTCAGGAATCACTAAGACGTGGAGAGTGGATGCAGCATCGAGCTACTCGTTGAAGCTAGTGGATCTTTCAGAGATAAAGCCGTTGAGTACAACTAAACCCTACGAATCAGCTGTATTTACTGCTTCAGGGGTAATCAGTGGCAAGTCTAAACCAATTATGTGCTTCAGATACTAGCTAGCTTTTCCAGAAAAGATTAGACCTCTAAAGTTATAAGCTTTTAAAAACGATAAGCTGGAGGTTGATTGTGTACCATCTTGGCAACGAAAATAAATGTGGAAAGATCACGTCTCAACAGTGCTCTGTGCAAGGACTTTTGGGGGCTCAAGGTGACTCAACAGTCTAGTACATACATTTGCAACCATTTTTAATGAGTAACTTAAAACTAAAGGTTACAATCATAGAAAACTGGTACCTTTAGAGAAAGCTAGGCTTATTGAATAAGGGGTTTGAGAAGGTTTTTAAGATTTGGTGGAATTAGAGTGTTTTTTTTTTAATTCAAGGATTTTGATGGGGATTTGAAAAAGGAATTTGGTAGGATTTGGTAAGATCTTTTTAAAATATATATTCTAATAATAATATTACCACTAGGATAATATCCGCGCCTTGCGCGGGATTAAGTTATTATTTTTATTATATTTTGGAGAATGAAACAATAGTTTGGCTTCATTTGGATTACGGGTGTTCAACCCGGATATCGGGTTAGTTTCGGTTCGGTTCGGTTTTTTTCGGTATTTGGTTAGTAAAATATAACTACTATTCTAAATCAATATTTACTTTGACTTTAGTCTTTCACATACTTTTGAAAGATTTCAACTGGACGACTAAATTGATCAGCCAATCTTGTTGCTTTAAATCATTAGTGTTTATATATATATATTATTTAGTTTGAATATTTATTAAATAAAAATTCATATGCGTTATATTTTATGATCATTTGTAACTTATTATAACAAAAAAATAATCTATTGATCACAAAATTTTCAGAGTGGGAATATTCAAATTTCTAATAATATATAGACATTTTGAAAAATTCAAATATAACATATAAGAAAAAATATAAATGTTTTTATTATATATTTAATGTGATTTTTTAATATCTTTCAATAATATAAAATTAAAAAAAAGAACTAAGACACAAAAATTGTTATCAAATATTTATTATTCATAATAATTAATTTTCATATATACGTTAATCATATTAGGTAATTTCGTAGCTTCTAATTAAGGAAAGTGCAAAAAAAAATTTGGTAGATTATTTATCAATT
>NC_027752.1:25622845-25627382 GCF_000695525.1 Brassica oleracea var. oleracea
TCATTAATTGTCATATATATATTAGTCATTTATGGTAATTCCGTAGGTTTTATTTAAGGAAAGAAAATATCATATCATATCATTATATCATATAGTTTGACCAACTTATGTATCTAACAACATATAAAAATCGAATGTGGACCTACTTATTTTTCAATTGAATGTAATTGACTACCTAATTGAGTGCCACCTATGCATTGGGGCCTCTTTTAATTAATACAAAATTGAGGTTACATTTTTTCAAATGTTCCTCAATTAATATATAAGGGATTAAACTACAAAAACGTAATATATCTATTAGGTTTATATTAATAGGATTCAAACCTGCATTCCCAGCTAGCGTGTAAGGAAATAAGTAAATAACCAGAGAGCTTCAGCGAAAAACTTCACACAAAAACCTTCCATTCCATGGAGAATCTTAGCCCAAGCACCTAGCTGCCTTGAGAGCTCAATATCTGGTGCACCACCTCCTGAAGTCAAAAACCTCTTGCTCACCATACACGTGACAACACATAAATCATCGTGTAGACTCCTCTCGGCTTCATAAAGAACAAGCTGATTGGAACCACGGACAAAAACAGAAGTTGTTGTCCCCATATCTTTGATTCCAATGATCTTCAAAATCTTTACATCTCCAAGTGAGGCTTCTTCAACAAGATCAGCATTGCCAAGGTTCTACATTAGAGAATGGCAAACAGTTCAATATCTTGGTGACAAAGTCATCTCATCCCTCTCAACAGCCTTAATCACCATAATCTTAGCTTTAGCCAAATAGTGAAGAGAAAGATCAGTCACAGCATCTCTCAAAAACTCTTATGGATCAGCAAAACATTAAAACCAGTTGCTTTTATCTTCTTAATCATCCATAAGTATAAACTAATATGTTGGTGAGTATAAGATCATATAGAAATATACAGAGTTGCTCAAGTAACTTACTAGAAAAGCAAAACAGGTTTTATCCACTTATTAACCACAAAAGTTTGAAACAACCTTTCTCTACTGTAACTGAGCTGCTAATACTACCTCTTTTATATACTTGATGAGATATATAAACGTAATTAAGAATGTTTAAGTCACTTGTGTGGATACTAGTAGATTAAGATGTATATATGTACTTATGTTTTGTTCTGTTCAGTTGTATGGAATAAACTTGTAACTTTAATACATATATGTCTCAAAGCTTTGTCTAAAAATACAACTACTTCAGAGACCAGTGGTTCGCCAACTATAGCCATTCATCAACCATTCCAGAATTCGTGTATAACAAATGGTCACAACTCAACCGAGACGAAGAAACATACAACAACACTTGAAACTGAAATTAGATATAAATCTGTGCATTTTCTCTGAATGACAAAAACATTAGAACACGTCAGGATGGAACTATTGTTCTGTTGTGCTTGTTTTAGAAGAAGCGGAAGAGCATAATTATTCACCTTAAGAGTTCTAAGCTGTTCCTGGTACTGAGTAACAATATTCTGCTTCAGATGCTGCAACTCCTGGCGTTGATCTTCACTTTCTCTATGCGGCTTCCGTTACGTCACCACAGCTCGTTTGAGTAAATTGCTTTGCTTCAATTAGATTTCTGCAAGGAGGGTCGAGAAGCATACATTTGCTTTGCTGCAGATTGGATTTCTGCCAGAAGGGTCGAGAAGGTTACACGTTGCATATCATCTTCTTCTCGTTGAAATCTCCGTTGTTAGCTCATCAAAGGAACCATCTATCAAATGATGAGTTGATGACGGTGACAAAAGTTTTTTTCTCCCAATCTCAGCGACGCTCGTCTTCTTCATATCATCTTCTTCTCGTTAATTGATTTTCTCCCAATCTCAGCTACATTCTCTTTTTAAATAATTGTGTTTTTTTAATAAATTCCCAGAAAACGCAATTTCTACAAGAAGAGGTATGGGTTTCAATTCCCGGAGAAGGCGAATTATGCAGAAAAATTAGAGAAACTGCTTACAAGAGATCTTCAGCATGGCGCAAAGAATACCATCAGGAATGGATCTCATAGGGCTACTCAGGGTGATGTAGTCAGGCGTGAATCCTCATAAGGCAGGTAGAATTGTCGACTGTAATATCGTCTATGTAATGTTTTTCATAATTTTTAATAGCATAATTAACCAGACAAAAAAACATATTATTTTTTCTCTAGGAACTCTTTCATCAAACTGTCGTAATGTACAAACAAAAATACAAACAACTAACTTATGGTAAGGAAAAAAATGGATTACACTAAGTAACAAAAGCAAAACGAAAATCAGAATTGTAAGTTAGGCTATGACAGTTATTAAAAAAATTCTTAGCATTTTAGTTAACTCATATTGAAATTGATTAGAATAAAAGCATTCGTCGAAAACAAAAGTCAAATTCGAATCAGGTAAAAATCTACATAAACTATACTGTTAGTTCTATATAATAATTTTATGAAATTGGGGTCCTAAAAATTGCATATTTCTTGGGGGCCTAAAGGAGAAACCCTTTTAAATCCACGGTAAGCACGGCTCTGCGTCTCAATCTATGTAAGACTAGAAACTTCGGTTTCAGATCTTCCCGATAATTAGGAGATTCAAATGCAAGAGGCAACGCTCTAGTTTATAAGATGAAACACAAAACTGAAACATAAAGAAACAAAGGCCAACGCCTAGAAAAGACATCACAGACAATAGAAGACAACATTAACTCACCCTAAGGGAAGGGTTTAAGAGTTAACGAACGTAACCTCCGTCTGAATGAGATCATGTAGCCATGACGGGCCACCCAATGCAAGATAAGACTGTAACCGCCCGTCCCTCAGAACACTCTTTGCTATCTCTATTGCCACCTTATTGGAGCCTCTTGATTCTACTTCAAAAGCTATGACTTCAAATTCCGAGCATAATGTAGCAATTTACCGAAGTAAGCATCGATATCTTGCCCATCGTATAGGGTTCTGAATTGCCTCCACTAGCCTTTGGGAATCAATACCAACACTGACCTCTTCTAACCTCAAGTCTCGCAAGCTCCTAAGAACCCAAAGAAAGCAGTTCATCTCCGCTGATAACCGATCAGGTGATGGGAGCAGAGCATCCCTTGTGTGCATTCCAACCTCACCTCTATGATCTCTTGTGATCCATGCTCCTCCTGTAAGATATCTATCGTTTCTCCAGTTCGCATGCATATTACATTTCACTAACCCCGGAGCTGGTGGTGCCCACTACTCCGGTGCTCCAAGATCGCGCAAGTATTGGTTGCCTCCTTGCTCCACTTTATTCAATTAATTCCATAAGGTGGATTCTCCAGAGCTATGTGAGCTAACAACAGTGTGGACTCTTGTACTTCTGCATACAACAAACTGTTCCTGTTCTTCCAGATGGTCCAAAGCATCCATGGAATCGCTCTTCTTCGAACAAGTTCCATATTCGAATCTTCCATGATGTGAAGACACCCATTCAGCAGCTCAACTAGGTCAGCATTATGAACGTTTTGACTTGGAATCATATCGAATTCTCTCCACAGCTCTTGTGCCTTCGTACACTGAAAAAAAACATGTTTGATTGTCTCTGATCCTTGGTTACACAGTTTACACGTCAGGTCTACTGGCATTCCGTGAGCTGTAAGGCATTCCGCTACTGCAGGTGCTCCAGACGCCGCACGCCATAAGAACGTGCGTATTTTGGGAAGCGTGGGAACTTTCCATATTTGTTTTTTTAAGTCAAGCACTGCCTGCTCTTGAACTACTTCCTGTCCTCTCAGCTCCTCATTTATCTTTGCTAAGAGCCAACAACCACTCTTGACCGTGTAGCTCCATGTCTTGTTGAAAGTCCAAACCTCTCTGTCTTCAACGTCTCCAATAATGACCTTCTTAATACTCTCCACCTCGTTAGGTGGAAATAGGTTATGTAGTCTCTCTAACCCCCATTTCCCATCCTCTCCTATCAAGTCCCAGACTCGTAGAGCCACATCAAAGGCTATTTGTTTACTCACTGGCCGACGAGGTGCATCATCAATTATCCATTAGTCAGACAAACAAATGTGCCTTTCCCATTTCCAATGGATTTTATAAGCCCTTTCCTCAAGAGTTCTCGGCCAACTAAAATACTTCGCCACGCATAAGATGGTCTGTATCCCTTTCCACATTCTAGAAACGTTGATGAAGCAAAATATCGTCCTTTGTACACCTTCGCAAGCAAGCTATCAGGCTCATTATACAGTTTCCATGCTTGTTTGGCTAATAAGGACTGATTGAAATCCTCAATGTCTCTGAACCCCAACCCTCCTTTGTCCTTCGGTGCACATATTTTCTTCCACGCAACCCAATGTATCTTCTTCTTCTCTCCATCTTCATCCCACCAAAAACTAGCCATTGCACTCATTATCTTTTAACAATGATGCTTAGTCAATCGAAAGCATGACATCCCATAAACTGGAAGAGCCATAGCAATAGACTTGAGTAGTACCTCCTTTCCGCCATGGGAAAGCTTTTTGGCAAACCAACCTCGTAGCCTCTTGTTAAGTTTCTCACCAATGAATGCAAGTAGCTTCTGTTTGGAGCCGC
>NC_027752.1:25627482-25631561 GCF_000695525.1 Brassica oleracea var. oleracea
TAGAGTTTTTAGTCTCTAGGAGAAACAAAAAATCCGGAAGATGTTCATGAAGCATCTCCTCCAGGCGTCGAAATGTCGAGTTGCTCCTCAATCCTCGACATTTCCAACTGAGCGTCGTCATTGAGAATTAGATGGTTTCTGGTGAACCATCAAACCCTCATAGTGTTTTGACACCTTTGACGTAACTTCTCCCTCCTCAGTCGCTTTACGTTTGAGTGGACCTTCCTCGTTGTCCTTACTACTCCTCTCTCTTACAACGCCAGTAGCTCGTCTCTTGTTTTGATTCCTACGAACCCAAGATGAGTTAGTTTGTCTTGAGTTACGGCTTCTATTATCTCTCTCGCCTGACATGTCTGTATGGCTCCCCATGACAAAACCTCCTCTCTCAAGAGCCATTGCATTCTTTTCCTCCATTCCATGACGCCCAACAACCTCATCAGCCGTTTTCTGCGTTGTGGCTTTGAGCCTCACACTCCTCTATGTAGCCTGTTCTGTTCGAAAGCCAATATATAGCATATGTTCCTTCCTTTTGTTGATTGTTATATTCACTCCCCATCTCCAAAGCTGGATGCTGACGGTTTTCTCTTCGGGCCGAGGATTCAGAGATATCAGGGATCTCTCTATTCTCCACTCCTCTGAAGTCAAAAACTCGTCCCCTTTCTCCATTTTTCTCCATTGAGGTCACTGGCGCTGTCTCCAATCTCAAACATGATCTTTGCGCCAGAGGATCTCTTGATAGCTCATCAAGAGTCTTTTTCATTTTAGCTTCTCTGAGACTCCTCTCCTCAGGGTCCACACAGCTCATGTATATTCTCATCTGCTCAAACACTTCAGGAGCTACCACTGTACTGTAAGGCTGAAACCCCGGAGGCACAGAAGGAGCAAGGAGTGGCATAAGCATTTCCGCTAAATTGTTATGGTGCTGTCGGCTTGCTCCAGCCTGTTTCTGCACTGATCCTTGGCCCACTGCTATCTCATTGCCCTTGTTTTTTGAGCGTTGTAGCAATGGACACCTCTGCTTTTCATGTGATAGTCGTAGGCAGTGAAAGCACTTCTTCCTGATTCTTTCATATTCCACATCTATAAATTCCACTCGATCACCTGGCAGAGTGAGTGATTTTTTATCTCTAATAGGTTGGTTAAGGTCGATGATCACTTGGACTCTCACATAGTCATTAAGCAGAGGCTTCTCCGGATAAAATTCAATAACCTTTACATGCCCAATCCCATCTGCTATCGCATCAATTGTTTTCAGCGTCAGGTAGTTCACCGGGATATTCCTCAGACGTGCCCAAATTGCCGTAGTTTGTAGGAAGTTTCTGGGAGGGTATTCAACCCATCTCTCCATAGCCATCCCCCAATCATCGAAAGTCCAAAACCCTTGTTTCAGAACAGTCTGAATGTCCGTTTCCAGATCGAAAACAAACTGAAATCGCTCTCTTGTTAAAGCAATCCCCTTCACCCGCTCATAGACCTTCCAGATTTTTGGCATCGTTCTCAGCATCCGAGCCATATTCTGACACTCCGGGTTGAGCAGTCTACCCAACAAACTTCTTCCTCCTCTTTCCATGGCACAAAAGGTGTCGTCCTGTGGTATAACAATCGATTTATCCTCCTCCAGTGACATGCCTTGCATCACCTCGACCAGATTCGCATCCATCACCAGTAAAAATATTACTTCAACTGTTCTAGCTGATCTCCAAGTCGATAAAGGTATTAGAGGACGCGACGGCGGTGTTAGAAACCCTAGATAAACACTATTCTCCTTTGAAGATTTATAAGAAAATCGAATATTTTCCGAAGATCTTTGGTAATTTCCAAAAAGATTTTGGAAATTTCCTGTTTTAATCTTGTTTGCAGCAAGGATATTCTCCTTCTGGAAGTTCACTTCACTCCTATTGGTTAAAATCAAATCGCCTAGAGAGGGAGAAAAAATCGCCAAAATCGCCATGAATATCCTGAAAAAAAATAATTGTTTAAGCAAGAAAAAAAACAATAAAAACTAATTGACAGGTAGGAAAATCTTTTGTCCTATTGTTTCTTTCTGACGTAGCTTAGAATGGAAATATCTTATTTAGGATGAAGTACCTTAAAATCAATGCCTTTTTGGTTTGTTGAAAACTTTCATGTTCCAGATGTAACAAGGACTTGAAATCCAAATAAAATCTATCATAAACATTATTATCTTAGTTTGAAATAAATATAAATAACTAAATAGTTAGAAAAGTAAACAGAATAATTAAAATACAAATACATCTTATTTATCTTGAATACTAAATCAATTTGTGAAAATGATACAATGATCCTAAAAAGGATTTGGGTATATCTCAGTTCATCGGACTCTCAACACTGAAAGGTCAAAATAATGGATATTTGTATCTTTGGCTGCTACCTTCTTACACAACCCTCCACATAATAGATTTACCTGGAAGATCTTGCATTTTTCGAGCATGAGTGACCAATTTTTCTTTCTTTCTGATCAGTTCCTCGCTGGACAGAGATATTGGTGAGTTATCACATAGTTACTTGCAATGTGTGGTGTTCTTGTAACTCCTTGCTTAGAACATCTCCAAGAACAACTTTAAAACCTCAGGATTTATGTTCTCCAAAACCAATCTCAAAACTTCAAACTATAAGATTTTGTACAGTGAAATCTCTTATTTTTTGAACGACAATTGCATGAATAATAAAAAGGGTGATTAGCTTGCAATGAAGGCACAAAGAGCCCGTTTTGCAAGTGAATCAGCAGAGAAGTTGTCCGTACGCGAAATGTAAGAAAAACAGATAGAAGAAAAACAACAAGAGAGTTCATAGATATCTTGGAGGATTCCTACAAGCTCCTTGATAAGCTCTTTCTTTTGGATGACTCGGATTAGAACTTACAAGTGAATCAGCAGAGAAGTTGACATGTAGATCATTTATGCCCATATTTTGAGCCTCCATTAGTGCTAGTCGAATGGCTAAAGCTTCTGCAATAAGTAGAGACCCAACGTAGTCTTCCGCTCTGTTGCCACATGAGAAAGCTGGTCTCTGTGCGTCTGAGAAGACCCAACCCAACCCTGCACTTTGACGTGAAGCGTTCCAGGCTGCATCAGTGTATACCTTTGTGAGAGGTTCATCTTGTTGTTGACGGAGCATATCTATAGTAGCAATTATAGTAGACTTTTCCTGAGCTTTTTCAGACAGTTGTGCTCCCTGTCATTCTCTTGCTTCCGTGATGGCTTTAGACAAGGTTTCCTATGGAAAGATGGCTCTGTTCTCAAAGATTATTTTGTTCCTTGTTGTCCATAATGCCCAGCATACCCATGTGAAGAGATTTGCACCAACAATACCCGAAGGTGGCAAACAGATGAGTTTTTTTTTACGAGGTTAAGCAGTCTGCAAAACTGATATTGGAGGAGAGATTTACGTCTGAGTAAATAGGAGCAAGGTCCCAGAGTTTTCTCGCAAAGATGCAAGACACAAACAGGTGATGAGCCATTTCTTTCTCGCCGCAGTGTACACATGCTGTGTTGTCTCTCAAACCCCTTTTTCAAAATTTTCTCCAAGAGGAAGGGCTCCTTGTAGGGTTTTCCAGAGAAAGAGTTGTATTTTGGGGGCGCATGCAGCTTTCCAGACATTTGTGTTCCAGTCACTACAAGAAAAATAGCTTTTCTTAGCGGCCAGAAAACGCTATCTAACGATACGATAGCGATTTTAGAAGCGCTCTATCATCGCCCGTCATAATAGGTCAGACACATTAGATAGTGCTTTTTTGCACTGCTATCTTATTGTTATATATTATAGCACTTTTGTGTATGCAATTAAAGATGTTTTAATAGTGTTTCCTTATTGTTATTATTTACATTAAAATTATTTATTTTGAAAATTATTTATTTTTAGTTAATTATTAAAAAATAAAAAATAATAAATGATTTTTTATTAAACATTATAAATTACATTCGATATAAAATAAGAATTGGTTTACACTAAACCAGATTTTGTAAAAAATTAAACCTAATCTTAACTAAACCAAATCTTAATTAAACCTAATGAAAACCTAATCTTCTTAGGCCCGCCTCCTCATCAGCTTCTCTGTC
>NC_027752.1:25631660-25647969 GCF_000695525.1 Brassica oleracea var. oleracea
CCCCCTGCTTCTCGGAATCCTCTCAACCTGATGGAGCAGGCGAGATTCGGTGAAGATCGGAGGCGCTTCTCTAACAGTCTTCGTGTGTCGGGTGGGCCTTGTGCGGTGGTTCTATACAAAAGCTCCGGAGTCTTGGTGTCTCATTTGTCGATGGCGGTTGCCTCCGTTCGAGAACGATGGGGTTCTAGGGTTTGCCTCCGACGGCGTCGATTCTTCTCGGACTTTGTGCCGCGGCGAGTCTCTAAAGCAAGATACGGGGGTTAGGTTTTTGGGAACCGATTCTTTTGGATTTCCGGTGATTTCAGGCCGCTGGACTCTCCGGTGGTGGCGAAATCTCTGAGAGTTCTCTTGACGGAGCTTGGCTGGTATTGGACTCCCCGTGCAGAGAGATGAAGAAAGATGAATCTGTTAGATGAAGTGAGATAGAGAGAATAACGTACAGAGTAAGATAGATGAGAAAGAAACACATTGATTCTTAGGCATTGATTTATGTAATCCATTGGCCAAAAATAGTGATCCATAATTTCAAGAATCAACCAATAAGAAAGCAGCACGAAGATAATGGTTTGTGGCCTTTAGATCATAATTAATCAATGGCCCACGAAAAACACTACCTTTTTTTTTATCTATGGTTGTTTTAGAAATTGTTTGAACTTAAAAATTAGATAACATATTTAACATGTGAAATATAAAATTGTGGATTTGAATTTTGTGGTTATCCAATTAAAGAAAAAATGATTTGGTAGTTTTGTGTTTGTGTTAAAACAAATAGAATTTAAATTTCAAGGTTCCTAAGTGTATAGTGTTTGTTTAGGGATTAAGAGTATAACGTTTGTGTTAAAATTTTGTGAGTATACATATAATAAATGTATTTTGGTTTTAACGTGTATGTTTTTTGGATTGAAATTTTAGGACTATTAGATATAAAGTTTAGGATTTTAGATTTAAAGATTATGTGTGATTATAGGGTTTGGATTTCATGTATATAGGGTTTGGTGTTTAATCTAAAAAGATTTAAATTTATAATTTTATATTTAAAAACTAAGGTTTAAGTTTTAAAATATGATAAAGATTGTTAGTGTGTTAGAGTTTAAAGTTTATGTTTAGGGTTTAAAAACTTATTTGGGGTTTAGGGATTCAAAAAACCAAATATAATGTTTTTAATTATTTTGCTATTAAACATAAGCTATCATAACATTTCCAATTATACTATTCTATCATAGCGTTTCCAAATATACAAACGCTATCTAAAACTAACGGGTATGTTAACCATAGCAGAAAGACAAAAAACGATATCCTCTACTGCTATCAAAACCCATTTTTCTTTGTAGTGAGTTGAAAGTTTCGTTTGTTGATCTCGGGTTGACCACCGCTGATGCTTGTGTTTCCGCCGCATGATACCCTGTTTTTGTAGTATAAACTCCACCTTTGTTCAGAGTCTATATAATATTTTCTAGCAAGAGACCCCTTCCCTGGTTTTATGCAAAACATCTTTTACGCTTCGTGAGGAAGAACAAGTTGTACCTGTTCTCTGTTCCACTCTTTTAATTGCTGATCGATTAACTCTGCGACTAGCAACTGTTGATCATTCTGTTTTTGGGGTCCCATGGGTTTTGTAGGGTGCTCGACAGATAGCCAGGTATTGTCCAGACTCTGGTAGCTAGACCATTCCCAACAGCGATGCTGAGATGGGGGAGCAGCAGGTCCCTACCCTTCAAGATGCTTCGCCATCCGTGTGAGGCTGCACATTTTGGTGTCGCATCCAAGAACTTTGAACCATTGCAATATTTTCCACAAAGAACTCTAGCCATCAGAGATTCTGGTTTTTTGATAATTCTCCATCCAAGTTTGGCGAAGAGTGCGTCGTTAAAAGCTTCCACGTCCCGAATACCCAAACCACCGTCTCGTTTAGATTTTGTGAGATTTTACCAATCTATCCAGGAACTTTTCTTTTTTCCATTGTTTGAATCCTACCAAAACCAGGTAAGTGTCGATTGGATACGTTTGTAGAGGCTTCGTGGGAGTTTGAAGCAGGTCATCGCATACGAGGGAGTAGGTGATAGTACTGACTTAAGCATTACTAGCTTCCTTGCTCCGGACAATTGTTTTGTTGCCCAACTCACTGCCTTTTGTTTGATTCGGTCTACAATGGAGGTGGAGAGGTCCTTCTTCCTTCTTCCAAAATGCTCTTGGAATCCCAAGTATTCCCGACTCCGCCTTTTTAAGCTATGCCCAGTTGTGCCTTAACTCTGTTTTGCACCTCTTCGGGTGTTTTATTTGAAAACGTGATCAAATACTTTGCTGGATTAATGACTTGGCCAGATGCTGGTTCATACTTCTGCAGGATTATTAACACTGCCTCACAGCTTCTTGGAGTAGTCTTACCGAAGAACATGGTCTCATCAGGGAAGAGTATGTGGTTGATTCGAGGGCTAGCCCTCGCAACTCTGACTCTGGAGAAGTCCCCTTTCCTTTGTGCAGAGCGACAGAAACCCGAGAGAATCTCGCCGCAGAGAATGAACAAATAGAGGGATAGGGGATCGCTTTGGCGAATTTCCCGCTGTGGTATAATCATTCCCTTATATTTCCCGTTGATCAGGAAGGAAAAAGAAACGGACAAAATACACTGGAAAATTCTGTCAATGAAGCTGTTGTGGAACCCGAATTTCTTTAGAACCGCTTCAACAAAGCTCCATTCTAGCATGTCGTAGGCTTTACTCATATCAGTTTTCACAGCCATGGAGCAATGCTTGAAAGCCCTGGATCTTTTCAAAAAGTGGAGCGTTTCATGTGCTATCAACACATTGTCAGAAATCGCTCGTCCCAGAATAAATGCTGACTGGTTTTCCGAGATGAGAGCATCCAGTACTGGTTGTAGCCTTCTCGTGATGATTTTGAGATGATTTTGTAAAACGTATTGCAAAGAGCGATTGGGCGATAGTCTGCGGCCGTCTTTAGAGCTGAAATTTTTATAATTAGTCTGATGTGGGTGTGATTTATGGTACTCGGCCAATTCCCGGTCATGAAAAATTATCTAATCTCTGCAGTGATAGTTGGCGCCATAGTTTTCAAGTTGGTTCTACTCCGCTGTCTCCAGAATTATTCTCCGCTGTCAGAGGGTTCTACTCCTCTATCTCCAGAATTCTTGTCGCCCAGTGCTAGCCAGAGGGTTCTACTCCGCTGTCTCCAGAATTCTTCGTCCGCGTTATAGGCTTGCTTGAGCTTTGCATTTATTTCAGAGATTAACTCCTCGTTTTTTGTTGGGCTAGTCATCGTCTCCTCTAGCCTCTTCTTCTGTTGTATGATAGTTTTTTTTTCTGTTCGTGGTGGGTTCCATCTCGATATCGCAGCTATACAAGCAACTATCCTCCCCTCAACATCCGCTTGGGAGTTTGTCCATGTTTCTGAGATGATCTTGACAACCTCTTTATTTTTACAAAGGCTTCTTTCATATCTAAAGAGGATTTTCCTTCTTTTTTGGTTAGAGTTGAGGCACGTAAGGATTGGTCTATGATCAGACCCTTCGAAGTTGAGATAAGAAAAGTAACTTGCTGGGAAGTTTTCAACCCAATAATACAGTGAAATCTCAAATATAAGATTTTACTGTACAAAATCTTATATTTGAGGTTTCATATTTTTTCGGTCCTCACAATTATAAATAGTCTTGTTAATTTTATATCTATCATTTTATTCCTTATAACTTTTATATTTCATTAATATGACAGATGTAAATACTGATTTAGTTCATAAGTAATATATAACTATTAAAAAGTTAATGTATTATTTTAAATTTCATTAATTGATCATATATAAAAGCATTACAAAGTTATATTGAGTAATTTAGTATTTTGATTAATGATTAAATTTAAGTTTTTCAGTTATAATGTATATTATCTCTTTTCACAAGGATAAAGTAGATGTTTTAACTTATCTTATATGTTTTATAAAATTTATAATTCATATTTTTAAAGTCTTATCTATAATCTATTCAAATATATAATACGTCAGTTTCGGTTCTAACTAAGGGTCTTTGTTATTTATAAAATAAAATATATATTGTAGCCTTTCTATTTCATTGTGGAAAATTTGAGAAAACGTTAACTTGTGTTCTATCTTATACTCTGTTATATATCATAGATAAAACATCGAGTTCTTACATGTATGCTATGTTCTAAATATAGTAAAATTTAAATTCTAACATTTTCTCCATGTTCTCTCATTTTTATAATATGTATTATAACCTTTTATCTTTTTAGAATATGTATTCTATATTTTTGTATATTCTATGTTTTTAAATCTGAAAAAAATCTAGAAAGCAATTCTACCTATTTCTACTCAAACTTATCATGTTTTTATTGTTGAGCTACTTTGGATCACATTAAATTTAATTTTTTTTAATTCAACGATCTTCTTTCATATCTCTTTTTGAGTGAGAAAACCAGGATGAAGAAGAAAGAGAAGTGTTATCCGACAGAGAAAACGTAGGAGAGTGCGTCGGTGAGAACGCCACAAAGAGATTGCTGGTGAATCTCCATGGTCTATTTTCTTTGTGAGTAGATAAATTGTGAAGAGTCGGAGTAAACGAATGATGAAGATTATTAGTTTTAATGTGTTTTTTTATGAAATATTTTATAAAAAAAAAAACAGAAATATTATTAATATTTAAGATTGATAAAATTACGTTATTTGTTAATTATAGGATTAATTTCTTATTTATAAAAGCAAATGTATCTTGGAACAAAGGCAATAGACTAAAAGGTATAAAAGGACAAATTCTTTCTCAATATGCCCCTATTAGCCAATTTTTTCTTGCCAAACTCTGTTATCGCCGGCAATTATGTAATCTTCAAACTGAAAGTTCGGAACTAACTAAACGCGAATCACATTGAGACACATGGTAAAATACAAAAAAAAACTATATGTATATATATTTATCATCCAGAAAAATATTTATTTATTTGCTAACAAGCATTTTCCTTCTGTGAATTTCATGTAAATTTCCGTTATTTTTCCCGGCGAGTGGTGACACTGGTTTCGGCAGATCAGAATTAATAACATATAAGGACCTGTACGATAAATCCAAAGGGTTCTTGGTGAAAGACACCATTATTCTTGAAGTTGGAATGCTTTGTATGAGCCGGATCCAAGTCATCTCCAACTAGATGACTATTACCACTTATTTTGCTTTGCGTATAAATTATATACACCATATATGTATATATGTGTTTGTGTGAGATTAAATTATGGAGGGGGAAATGGAGTATGAATAAAAAATAAAAAAATTACTCCATTTATAGAGTAAACTTTTATTTTTTGTTCATACTCCATTTTTCACTCCATTTTTGGAGTAAATTATAGAGTATGGATGGAGATAGTCTTAGTCAATTTATATAAAGAGACATACTCTATGTAAAGTGTGATTATAGGAAAAAACATATAAAATAACTATCATAGTAAAGATAGATTGTTTTTGAGGATTTATGTTTTTTCTCCAGCAAAAAGAATCAACAAAGTAAAGGTCAAATGAAGGGAAAATCATTTGATTAATCAATTCTATTTAAGCCTAATAAATGCATGGAAAGGTTAGAAAATTCGTCTTCTTTAAGAAATTGTTAGGGTGGAATTGAACTAAATCAAGAAGATCTTAGAATGTATTTTATTATAGGAAACATTAAAGTTGCTTTACACTATGTTCTATCATTTTTGTGTGTGTGAAATTTTAATGTGAAAGTGTTTTATGTGGAAAATAAATATTTTTTTATGAAATATATATATGTTATTTTGATTGATAAATTGGGATAATTTGTGAAGAGGATCCAAGGTAGATTTATGTTAAGTGAATTTATATTTTCAGACACACATCCAAAAATATTTTCAGACTCACATCCAAAGAAAAGTCTTTTCTATGTATAACATGTTCTTATACAAAATACGAAGTGAAGGAGAACTGCATGTGGCATAAGTTTGTTCTCTTATAAACTAAGTTTTCATTTAAACTATCTTTTTTTGTAACAGTACATATAACTATCTAAACCTTGTTAAATTTAGTTTATATATAATATGGTTTTAAAGTGTATGAAAAACACTCTTATTAAAGAAAAAAAATTAAACTGATTTTATATTTGAAGACAGAAAGCTGAAACTGATTCTAAAGAAAATTTAGATTTTTTAAAATGGTGAAAATGGCAGATACAAAATATAATAAATTAGTTCAAGAAACCCAAAAAACCAATTTCCCATTAACGCTAGGCCAGGTTAAATAAAATATAGACCTGCACTCAAATATTTATGGATTTTACGAGTTTTGAGCTAGACTGAACTGGACCAGCCCAATTGACATTCCTATTAGTGACACTGCATGTTTGATAATCCTGAAATAAAGACACCATAATTCTGTAACTATTCTAAGATAAGGAATGATAAGTTAAAATATTTGTTTTTAGAAATAACAAAAAAAAACTCTTGGTTCACAAGAAAGTGCCTAATGGCCCTTTTCAAAATTATTACAGCCTGAGTCTTTATTTTTGTCGTTTCACACCCGAGTCTTTATTTATTAGTTTTTGTTAGTTGTCTTTAGAGTTATTTTACTAGGTTAGTTGTCTTACCTAACCCTTATATACTAAAAATAAAGACCAATACTAGGATGAATCAACCACATATGATCCACATGTTATATTGTTTGTCTCTGTTCTCATCTCTTGCAGAACCAAAAATCCCTGACATACTATAAAGTGTCCACATATCTAACCAAATGGTACACATCTCTCATATCTACTTATTTAGACATAGGTATGAAATCAAAAATCCCCTCTCTTTTTGCCTTTTTTTTTTATTTTACAATTTTATTTGAAATGAATAGTCGTTATTAGAAATGAATAGTCTGGAGGAAAAATTCAATCATTTGGTTACAGGAATCACTAGGACTAGGAGAGTGGAGGCAGCATCCAGCTACTCATTGAAGCTGGTGGGTCTTTCGGAGATTAAGGCAGGGAGTAATGTTAGATCGTATGAATCAGATGTATTTACTGCTTCAGGGTATCAATGGTAAGTCTAAACTAATCATTTGCTTTTTAGATCCTAGCTAGCTTTTCCCTACAAGATTTGATTTCTAAGGTTATAAGCTACTGAAAATAATAAGCAGGAGATTGATCTTGTACCCTCTTGGCAACGACAATGACGGTGGGAAAATCACTTCTCAATCTATGTAAGACTAGAAACTTTGGTTTCAAATCTTCCGAAGAATTGGGAGATTCAAGTGGATATGAAGTTCTTGGTTTTTAATCAGAACCATAAAAAGTATTTGACAGTCCAAGGTACGGAAATCTTTTTGTCCTATAGTTTCTCTGATCCTCAGTTAATCATATAACTTCCTTCGTTTTTTTCTTTGTAGATGGGATCTGAAACGATACAATGAAGCTAAAAAAATAGTTTGGTATAGCTCAGTTTATCGAACTCTCAACGCTGAAAGATCAAAAGAATGGGTATGCAGTGAAGGACACTTGTACCTTTGGCGTTGATATTGCTATTTTGAAACCTGCTGAGAAACTCGAGACTGTTACCTTCTTACACAACCCTCCAAACAACAAATTCACTTGGAAGATCTTTCATTTCTCGAACCTGAGTGACCAGGAATTTGTTCTGTCTGATCAGTTCCTTGCTGGGCAGAGATACTGGTGAGTTTACATATAGTGTAACCCTAGCTATAAATATATCTGCAATTACAATGTGAGTATTCTAAAAACTCTTAGCTGATGGTAAGCATATAATATCAGGAAAATTAGAGTTGATCCGAAAAGGGAACGAGAGGGGGTGTATATATTGTTCCCCAAACCCATTTGCCAAACTGTGCTATCGCCAGCAGTTTACGTAATGTTCAAATTGAAAATTCGGAACCAACTAAACGGGAACCACATAGAGAGAACTGGTAAAAACAAAAGATATATTATATATATATATATTAATCCATTAATAAAGATATTTGCTAACAAACATATTGCTTCTGCTAATTTCATGTAGATATCTGTAATTTATTTTTGTCGAGTGGTGACCGGACGTGGTCATGGGGTACCAAAACTAATAACACAGAAGGATCTGTACGATAAATCCAAAGGGTTCTTGGTGAAAGACACCATCATTGTTGAAGTTGAAATGCTTTGTATGAGCCAGACCCAAGTCATCTCCAAGTAGATGACTATTATCACTTATTTTGCTCTGCATATATATATATATGTGTGTGTGTGTGTGTGTGTGTTGGTGTGAGAGAAACCTTGAGTTTCTGAATAGAGGAAATACACTATGTTGAATGCCTCTAGTTATGTTTCATTTGCGTTTGTATGTTTACGTGAATTGTTTAATGAGGAAAAATGTCTTATATTTTGACTGATAGATTGGTAGTTTGGAACAAATGGAGACGATTTGAGACGATTCATTCCATAACCAATTCAATCCCAAACTATTGCTACCAAAAGTTTGACAACTTACACTCTACTAAATACTAGGAGAGGTCCGCGCTACGCGCGGGATTTGATGATCATTTTTAAATTTTTTGAAATGAGTATGATTATATGGTCTACACCAAATTTCAGTTATATATATAACTAAAAATGGTCGAATTCTTAGTATTGTTGATGTTTTAATCTCTAATTGTAAGCTTTTATAATGTTTTAAGTTTCATAACACTGTAAAATACATAAATCAGTCGGACTCAATCCAAAAAGAATGAGGTAGAGTTTTTTAATACCATTGTATCTTTTTCGTGAGGGTTTATAAAATAATGGAGAATGAAGTTTTATTTATTGTTGTTTTGGAGAATGTTAGTAATTGATATTTTAACAATTATTGTTGTTTTTGGGCCTTTATTTTGTGCAATATTTTATGGTATCTAGATATTATTATAATTTTCATTTTTGCATAATTATTTTTGAGATTATTTTTAAAATAGGCACAATTTGATTACATGCATAAATGTATTTTTACCTCGTACGTATATGTATATTGTATTACAATCAGCTAAAAATATGAAGAGAAATTTATTTATTCAATTTGGTAGAGTACAGTTTCCAACAACATACACATGTGATCTAATATACTCTAATTTTAGCGAAATGAATAAAACTGAACCGAAACTAAACTACATGAAGCATATTTTACTTATACCATTTGGTAAAATATAGTTTTCACAAAGACTATTATTTCAATCTTCTGTATATATACACTAACTGTATTTTGTATTATGCATTTAGACAGAAATTCCTACTCAGTTTTATGGATTATTTTATTTGGGATGTTTAAAATCTTGAGAGGCTGAAATATGATTTCTATGCATAATATTTATATGATTTATATTGATTTTATTTTAAAATCATGTTATTTTATATAATTATGTATACTGTGTGGATTATTTTAATCTTCTTATTTGGAAAATTGTTTAATAAATAATAATAATTGTTTTTAAAGGGTAATATCCGTATTGGTTAATATTTGAATGTAGATTGTTTTTAGTTACACTGAAATGATGGCCAGTTTGATTATAATAGTTTGGACATCACCATAGAACAATCATACAAATTACTATTTTATGTTTGATATTTCTGGTCATACGGATGTGTATATGATGTAATCTATCATAAATATGTTTATGATGTATATATTATGAGTATGTAAGGAACAATATTGGGTTTGATTTTTGTTTCGAAGCAAGAGCAAGACTGTTGAAAAGAAGCATAAAAAATTCAGCCAAGGCCGAGAATACTTTCTTTTCTATTGATCTCAAATGTTCATTTTGTTCTCTTAATTTATATAGGATATGACATGCACCTTGCGCATAGTGGGTTAATTTTTATATATTTGATCATTTTATTTATACATATACAATGTTTTTTTGTTGTTATTATATAATTTTTTTTCGATGGACTGGATCAATTTTTATTAAAAATTGTGAAACTAAACTATAATTAATATATCATGGGTTGATCGGATTGGACATTAAACAAATTATGACACAAAAACCTTATTTTTTTCCCACCGAACACATTCTTGAAAAAATGAACAGTACTGTTTCCAGAGTTAAATGATTTTGACTTCTATCTTCCATATGGTTTTGAAAGGTTCCAGATCAATCATCGAATTGAGACATGTCATTTTAATGCAAGGAAAACTTATATTTTTGTAATTTAAAGTCAAAATATTCAAAATATAACATATAAGAAAAAATCTAACATATAAGAAAAATATAACATATAAGGTTTCCTCATTTTTGTAATTTAAAGTTATTTTAAAAAAATCAAAATATAATATATAATAAAAATCTAATTTTTTTATTATATGGTTAATGTGATTTTTTAATTTTTTTTAATAATATAAAATTAAACAAAAATGAAAAAGATGCAAAAATTATTATCAAATATTTATTATTCATAGTCATTAATTGTCATATATATATTAATCATATTAGGTAATTACGTAACTTTTATTTAAGGAAATAATACACGCTTCTTATATTTTGGATTGGTATAATATTACCTAGTAATTGGATTTGGACCCACATATTTTTCAATTGATTCTTAAGCTCCCACATAAGCTAAATTACCATC
The DNA here is from genome assembly GCF_000695525.1 of Brassica oleracea var. oleracea. NCBI lineage: Eukaryota > Viridiplantae > Streptophyta > Magnoliopsida > Brassicales > Brassicaceae > Brassica > Brassica oleracea. Next base: position 25,642,253 of record NC_027752.1, read on the forward strand.
CTAAATCCTAATTAAGTGACACTTAAACATGATTTTTTTTTAATTATTACAAACTTAAAGTTACAACTTTTTAAATGATCCTCAATTAATATATATGGGATTTTGTATTATATATAGAGAGAGAGAAATTGGAGATAGGTTTGGTGTTGATGACAATTTTTTAAGGTATAGTAAGAAAGATAATGGTTATACTGTGACATGATAAGTATTGGGGGTGGAATCAAGAGTGAAATCATCCTCAACTTGATCTTTGTTTATAATCATTATTTCTTAAAATTTGATCTTTCTTGTTTCGAGCTTCGAGGCTTTGATTCAGAGCGATGGATGAGATTAACTTGCAAGGTTGATGTAAAAAAATAATGTGTCCAGTTGTAACTTGGTTGTTACTTCAGTATATATTATAATGTTTTCTCGGATTGCTTGACAAACTTTATGAAACATGTTAAAATGAGTTGACAAATAAAAACCATGTTAGAATGAAGAAAATTCATACACATTAATTTAACAACTCTTAACTAAGCATTATCAAAATCTTTGGCCAACATTATGGTTTAACAACTCTTAATTAAGCATTATCAATAAAAATATCTTTCCAGAGAGTTTAAGCAATCAATGCATGAGAATACATATTTCGATACAACTTCCAACTCCAGAATCACGTGCTCTGTTTCTCAGAAGTAAGTCTATTTACGCTACTAATTACTTTGCACTCTATCAAAGGTTCAACATTTATCTGATCAGATGCTTGTAAGATAGCATATTTATAACTGTTTTTATCTAACGCTGCAATCTTCTTTGATTTTGAGTTACCATGTGTGTGTGTGTGTGTTTGCAGGAAGAGGAGACAAAAATTATTAAAGAGAATGATCAATATTGCGGTTTCAGGTGCTACAGGAATGACATCTAACCACCTCTCTTCAAAGTAAGTTACTCCTTTTATGAACTTGGTTTCCCGGGTGTAGCTTGCTTCTGGTGCAGTATTTGACCATACCAACCCATTGTTTTGAAACTTCTTGGATCAGAGAGATTAATCCAAGCTCTCGAAGGTTTTGCAATGGAACTCGAGGATTGCTTGTTCCCTTTGTTGAGAGAAGGTGATACAGACCAGGTCCTTATGTGAACTTCTGATTGGTGCAAAACCTTGAGACCCTGGAATGGCAGTTGCATCTCCTAACGTCAAGGTCTTTGTAGTGGGAAATCCTTGCAACACCAAGTGTTCCAATAAAATATATATTCTCGGAAATATAAAATTATTATCTAATAGAAATTAATGAAGAAGGAGAAGGGGTTTAAGCAATCAATACCTGAGAATACGTCTCTTTTTGGTAACTCCATTTGAAGAAGGCATGGTGATTGATGATCTTGAAGCTTCCCTGGTTCAACAGAATGCAAGTACATGGTATTGAGAAGATGAAAGTAACCAATGATACACATAAGTCAACATAAGAATCCAAAGGAGTGTTCTCAACTTTCATCACATACACCATCGGATCCACCACATCTTGTAAAAACCCAACAGAGAGAACCTATTACAAAAACCCATTGTAAGACATACTGCAAGCACAACAAAGAGTTAGTCTAGAAAACCCAAATAAACATACCTTATTGTGCATCAAGATCGACCATCTAGGCTCGAGCTGATCTTTATAGACGAAAGACAGTATCAACACGTAATATTTAGGCCCAAAAGAAGACGACGCAATTGCATGATTCTCTCATCAATGAACCCTCTAGTTGCCAACGGTCATAGGTGTACGACGGATATCATCGTTGACTGAAAGTGGCGAGCCGGTGAACACAGGGTGGCTGGCATGACAGTCGCCTTAAACAAATATGGAAAATCATCAGCATCAACAAACGGTTTCATAATATACCATTCAAAGAGATTAAATGAAAATCTAAATTTATGAGTTCCATACATATGAATGTGAAAGCCGGAATAGTGCAAAAATACTATAATTGTGAGATTCAATAGCCTTAGCATGTCCACCTCCATCAATTCACCACTGATTTCATAGATTCCCAGAATCTCAGCATCCTAACCTTGACTGTGGAACAAAGCTTCACCGTCCGGTCTTCAAATCACCAAGAAGAACAGATATATTAGCCATTATTCTGGAAATAAGTTCTCTAGATTATAAGTTTATAACAAATGTGAAGATGATATTCAAGGAATCCATGATTACCTTTTTATAGATGGAGAACCACTGCCTAGAATTGTGATAATTATCATTTAATGAATCTTCGTGCTTGATTTGCGTCGATGGAGTTAAGATGTTTCTTAAAGACCATGATTCAAGAGATCCCGTAACGTCTCGGAGGGGACGAACTGAAAGCGATTCGATACTATCGACACACCACACAGATTCTATTCACGACGGTTCGTCAATCTCGACATGCTTAATCTCCATTTTTGGTTTACATACCAACATATCGAAGAAGATGATGAAACCCTTAATTTCTCTAGCAGGCTGGATACTTCATATTCTCAATATCCAAGTTAAATTCTGTCAAGCCCATCAAGTCTCAAAAAAGAAGCGACCAAGTTAATGAATGACACGTGCCAGCACCTAATGAACCTTTTTTCTTACGTGGCCTCTTAAGAAGAGAATAAAGTTCTTCTTTATATTATAAGAAGATTGCCAAGATGAGGTTTTGAAACGCCATTAATAAATTCACTAAATCACTAAACCAAATCTCTGTACAAATAGGTATTTTGCTCATCTAAAACTAATGTAGAAAATCAATAACATTTTCAAGTCTACCAATTATCATATGATATAATTCCAGATTGTCAATCTAGAATAAGTATTAAGAACAATACATACATATGAAGAATATAAGATAACCCAAACATTTATATTAATCTAACAATTGATCAATCCTTAGAAAAATCCTAAAATTAACAAGCATATTGATCAGCCATGATCAATGAAACACAAATCATAATAGGAATACATTGCATTAAGAGATAAAAATAATAAGTAATAGAGTTTGAAATATTCTATCTACTGATTTCGGTTTTATCTCTCCAAAAACTCTCAAAACCTCTGAGTCTGAATTATGAATTAAAAAACTCTCAAAAACCTAAATAAAGTCTAAAATGCGAAAATTACTTAAATACAAATACATGAAAACTTTGGATCTTTTTCAATTCTTGAAACTTGATAAGAACTCGTCAGTTTGCTTATGGATGATGGGTGTCGACCGTCAAAAAAGAGGTGTCGATTCACACCAGCTCTAAAGTTTCCGACTTGATATTTTCACCTTCAGTTCTCCTTATGCTACAAAATGCTCTAGAATCTCCAATCATGTGTAAAACATACCAGAACCTATAATGACTCACAGAAGACTCGAAACATACATAAAAGACTCCATAACATGATTTTTTTCATGGCCAGAACCCCCATAAAACCATGATATATCAACTCCTCAATACTTAACATTTTTTCTTTCAAGCAAAGCAGAGAAATAAACATGGGAAAGAGTTTTAAAATGTAGGAACTTATATATCCTTTAGAAAACCATTTCACCACTACCTGTTGCAAGCCAGATCAGTTAGCACCAATGCTAGAAGGTACTTCCATGTATTCAACCTCTGCTTAAAAATCTAACCATTTTAACCCACAGCTTATAAGAGTTATCCAAATTCACCACCACTAACCTCATTTAAAAGTTTATATGCAGTCTCATTGATGGGGTACTGATCATAAGACACATTGTCTCTTACCAGTTTAGGTTTCTGATCATACAAACAGTCTTACTCTAGTTCTTTTCCTCTCTCTTTTCTCGCTTCATTCAGTTGATTTCTATTTTTCTTGTCTTTGCAAAGGTGTAGGCGAATAATGGGATCACAAGAAATTTTCATACCCCTCGCTTCCACATTTGTGTGATTATTCCATTGAAGTAAAATATTGGGTTCATGGGAAATTTTCCTACCTTTTACTACTAAGGAAATCATCTCAATCTTTTTCTCATTTTTTTATTTTAGATTAGATTGAAAGGAAGAGAGAGGAGAAACATACTCACAAATACTTTTGTTTTCAGACCTAAACGAAGAATCCGATCCAATGTATATCAATCTCAAATATAAGGGACTCAAGTTGATTAATGTTGGAGGTCAGTTTTGGATCCTTCACACACTCTCACAAGAATGAATGTTATTAGCAGAGGCTTTTCCATGTCATACAGTCTGCAATTAATAGCTGAAAAAGGTCACTAATGTAACAGTTAGATGATTAGTTCCAAAAAAGCTCATAGTTCCCAACTGGCTCATAGTTCCCAACTGACTCAGTTTTTACTCAATAAAACGACACAACTGACACTCAAAAACAAACATAATCTCAGTAAATACCTCCTCTAGACATAAAAAAACATTATCCTCAGTGTTATACAATCCAAAGTTGGTGTAAGAAAGAAACAAAACCGAGTGAGATCAAGAAAATAAGAAAACTTATATGTCCGAGGGGAACCGACACTGCCTGTTCCACAACTCGGGATTTAAAAAAAATAAGAAACACTTACTAATGAATTGCCTCCCACCAAACACTTGTTTTCATTAGCTCGACTTTGGAGCAAGATTCAATCTGAATGAGGATTGAAACTTGCTCCAAAAAAAGTTTCAATGTCCAATATCTTCATCTTTAGTACACTGCTTATGAATCCTTTCACATCGTTGTGTCCTTTGTCTTTCAGATCTGAGGTGATAACAGCTCGAACCTTGCAATGTGCTGTGAGATACCTCTGCTTCGCACCTTATACTCAATCATACCATCTGAACAGTTTTGAGGAACCAATGTCAAGTGAAGATCGCCCTTGACCCTTTAGGACATCAACTTCTTCATATCCTTTCCCCCATACTTATATTATGCAGTAATCATAGATTCTTTGACATTGATCTTGTCACTTAAGCTTTCATGAGGAATAGCTAAAGGCAAAGAAACATCAGTAACACCAATGCAAGAAGCTAGATGCAGACCACTGTTTTTTTGCTACAGTTTTGTAGAAGACATTCTCATAAATGTTTGCAAAGGAGATTATGCCCTTAGACATGTAAACCACTGCTCCCGCTGTAGCCAGAAAATGTCCTCCCAAAATCAGAGGCATGTTTGAACCATTTCCCATCTCCAACACCTAAAATTCAATAGGAATAATGCAATTCCCAACTCTCAAATCCAAATTGCTAATATCATCATGTGGAGATTTAGTGAACAAGTTTGCAAAGGCCAGAATAATCCTTGGAGCTTTTATACCAATACCTAATCTCTCAGCAATGTCCTTAGAAACAAGAATAACTATAGACCATGTAGCGCATGGAGCATCAATGAATTCATCTCCTAATATAGTGTAGGGAACCACACATTTCCCAGGGTCTTCCAATTTTGTCAGTTTATTCACCCTTGAAGATGTACTTATAGCTCCATCAAACAATGTATTAACCTCTTCCATAGACTCAATGGTGTTCTTGAAAAACTGACTCAAGCGAAAACTATTCCAAGCCTCCTCAAAGATGATAATATCAAGAATCTTTTTCACCCTCTTGTAGAAAGAAACAAATTCTTTTTCACTAAGATCATCTCCAACCCAGCTCTATTATAAAGATCTCTAAAATAGAGAAAACAATAGAGATGGGGTTATTGGTCCAATGTATTCTTCTATAATAAAGTAATGTTATATTTGCCTCTATAAATAGAGGAATACTATATTTTGGGGGGGGG
>NC_027752.1:25648426-25657402 GCF_000695525.1 Brassica oleracea var. oleracea
GGGGGGGGGGGGAAGATGAAGGGGGAGATGAATAGCATTCATCTATTCATAGAGACAAATATAGCATTCCTCTATTATAGAGGAATACATTGGAGAAAAAACTATATCTCTATTTTTTCCTCTATTTTTGAGATCTCAATTATAGAGGTGGGTTGGATATGATCTAACCGGCTCTTTCAGATGCTTGGGTACTAAAAGGTATCAAATCTTGGGTTTGTAAACCCTCTCCTCAACCGGTTTTGGCATTTCAGAAACAATAGAGTCTGCTTGTACAAGTTGTTGACCGACACTAAGATGAAATCGATCAACACCAAGACTTGGTGTCGAGACCATTGTATTGATCATGGTCGATTTGGGTTCGTTTCAAGAAATCTATGCATCTTCTCTCGTAATGTGTTGATCAACATCGAGAGGGTGTCGGTCACACCAGCTTCCATTTTTAACCCCTTCCTCAATTTAATGTTGAGCATGATCGATTTCTCTCTGGCAAAATTCAAAATCCTGAAGGTTTGTAAGGGTTTCAACAAACACCATTGGTGGGTGTCGATCGATACTGAGATCTTGACTCCCAAACCATCTTCGTTCACAACAAAAATTTACTTGTAGCAATCCCTTGTTCTCCACCTCCTATCATAATGGCATTGACAAAGTGTCTTTGCTTGGTATATTTCCTTCCCTGAAGCAAATCCTTTTTGTCTTTTCACAGACTCATCAGTCTGTGCAACCTGAGTATCCAACTTCTTAACATGAATGTTCAAAGTTTCAAACTTCCCGTTCACATTTGCACATATTGAATCCATCTTCCCATTGAACTTCACTCTCATCTCCTGCTGACCTTCTAGGATCTGATCCAGCAAAAATTCCATCCTACTTTTTGAAGTTTTTGTAGGAGGTGTTTGATAAATGGAAGAACCATAGTTCCTTGTGAAGCTGATGTTGCTCTGAAAAATTATGTGAAACCGTGGCTTATACGTGTAGCCCCTGAAAACCAGCTTCATTGACAAAGTTCACATCTTTTTCTTAATAGTCTTCAGTTGGTTCAAAGGTTTCAACCTCTGCAGCAAACTGAACATGCTTCTTGCCCACAAGGAGATTGTGAACAGAATCCATCTTAGCTTTCACTTTAGCAATCTGATTTCCATATATGATTTCAGCTAGTTTCTTCATGTCAATGTCGCATTTATTGATGGATGCCAAGTTCTAAATAAGCCTTTTAGCTTCTTCTGGGCTCCTGATATTAAAGTTTTCTTCACTTGCAGCATCTAAAGCATTTTGATACCTCCAATCTATACCCCGGAAGAAGATGTCCAGCAGCTGAACATCAGTGAAACCATGGTGTGGGCAATCCTTCTGGTATGCTTTAATCTAATCCAAGAAACTTTGAATGCTTCAGTAAGACCCTGAAAAAATGTAGAGATCTTATTTGTCAGCTCCTCAGACCTCGCATCATCAAAGAAGTTATCGAGGAAAGCATTTTTGGGTCAGTAAGTTGCATCTCCAGAAAGAGAGTATGGGAAAATCTTGCGAAAAAAAATAGTCTTCGGAGATACCATTAATCTTATGCTCCACGCTAAGTCCTCAAACTTCTCAAGGTCGATAGGATGCTCACGAGCAAGACCATGAAAAGAATGCTCATGTGGAAAACATGAAAATGATGCTGACCCACAAGAGTGTAGTTTGTAGATTTCAACTCAAAGTTATTCCTCTGGAATGCAGTAGGTCTAATGGTAGACCTGTTGATATAGAACTAATCAGGCATGTTGTAGTCTCTACGTGTTCTCCCACGAACAGCTCCAGCATTCCCATCATCGCTAGGAACCACCACTTCACTAGGGATTACAACTCTTTCTGATCAATTTGATGTCTTTGTCTGTTTATGGCATGTCCCTCTTGGTCTCTTAAGACCCCTTCAGCATCAGCGACAAGTATCACTGCTTCAACTATCTCATGATTTGAATTCAAAAGTTGTGTTTCCTTGTTATTTCTCGTACTGCGATGTATACACATGAAAGCCACAAGAAGAAGAGAAAGAACTGTAAATAAACAAGAAAAAGAAAGTTTAGTCTACATTATACACCTAATCTAATGGTGAATCAAAAAGTCTCTGGCAACATCAACAAAATTTGATATGTTCAAATTAGTCCCTATGACTGCAAATTCAGAGGTGCATTGCAGTATTTAAGGATCAAATCCACAAAGTTTCATATCACTTAATAGATATCAAATTTGAATTAAGCTAATAAGTAGAATGTCATGCAAGTAAAGACAGAAAGTAAAACAGTTGTAAACAATATAGAAGGGCACTAAACTCAAGAAAATTCGTAGGTATATCAGAATCGCAAATCAAACAGATTATTGGATGTTTATTAAGAACAATTATTGAACAGAAATCATGACAATCAATTAATCAACCAACTTTCATTCTAGAGATTATCTATGTCTAAATCCTAGAATTCCAAATTTCTTTGCGAATTCAATCAGTATGAAAAGCATTATGTGCAGGTTTTATAAGTTTACAAGATCTCTAAATCAAATCTCTTTGCATATAAGGTATTTTGCTCATCTAAGATTAATTCAGAAAATCATTAACATTCATGTCTTCAAAGTTCGAACATGTTAGGCAATCCACATCGGCAGTTTATTTGGACGGTGCACAAATAATCCGTTTTGAGTACTGAAGTTTCAACCAAAAAAAAAACTATCCACAGTTCTCATAACAAATTATGGAATTTTTATAAAATTCAAATAAGAAACATGTCCTGAAGTTAATCCTGAACTTTAGGCTAACTATCAATTGCCAATGACAAAAAAATAGATTCGTATGCACTATAATTAGAGGTATATGCAATCAAATGATGAGAAACCGCATATCAATTGTGCCAAGGAAAGCACACAAGGATTTGACCAAAAGGTAGCTAATTGCTTTCATCACTCCCCCTATAAAGGGGTAAGAAAATAATGGATAATTCAGGATAAGACACCATCATCAATCCTCTGGTTCAACTAAGCAAAATATATTTTGTTTCAAGCGAATATTGATTTTGCACTAACTACGTGATAAGTATTGGATCAAAGACTGATTCTTTCCACTAAACCATTATCATGTGGCTCCCAATTCAATAATTCGGCCAAAAATTCATCTACTGATTGATACTAAAAATGCCCAGTTTCTTTGCTTGTTGGTTTGTCGGCAGGGAGAACTTCATGATCTCTAGGAGATTAAAAATATATTAAAAAAATTTTTAATAAATTTAACATTCATTCAAAAAAAAAAAAAAAAAAAACCCCCTGTTGCTTTTGTAATATAGTAATGTGTTTGATCGCCAGGCATAGAAGATTACACAACTAGCAAATGTATGAATCCAAGATATTGAATGCTTACATGAGCAAACTTGCTCTCATTTTTTGATAAAGGGAAATAGAATGCTGACTTCCAAGATGTTACCAAGAAGTGGCATCGCAGCACCTATATCGGGAATGGCATTGAAAAATACGTCACGGTCAGCCATGAAAGTTATGGAAAGCAGTGTTCGATGACAAAATCGCAATCTATACTCAAAAGTAGATAATGCGGAAAGATACACAAATCCAATATCGATTTTCCAAGAACTGGCAGTTCCGTGAAAAAAAATATTTAAGATGTTCAAATTCAAGAGAATACCCAAATAGCATCTCAAAATCAAATTGCTAGAACAATACTTTTTTCATAGCGCAAAAAAAAGTTCATCAAATCTTTTGCTTTTCGACAGCACAAGTAAGCAAAAAATTGATATATATGGTTATAACGAAACTGAACAAGTTTTAGCAACAATCAAAACCAAAAGGCAAAGTAATATGTGGAGACAATTCTGGAAAATCACTCTTGTTGTCATTCAAATTAATGGGTCAGTCAAAGACCACATAATGCACCATTTGCATATATAAATGTAAGGATAATCAAATCAGTATCAGCCAGCAAAAACATATCCCCAGATTACATGCAAAAAAGGAAAAGAAGAATGAAACAGATGTAAAAAAATCACTTTCTTGCAGATGAGAGTAAAAGAGTATACCTTACACACGTTTTCTTGATCAACTAAAAGCAGCAAGTAACTTCTTTTGTATAATTTCCACACTTAAACGTGGAGACAACCTTGGCAAAATCTCCTACCATGAAGAAACAATTTGTAATGAATCAATCATGCAAGAAAAGGAAAACGAAATCTACATAACAAAGAAGAAGGATTGAAATGTAGAAGACACACACACACCTCTTTGCCATCAGAATTCTCTTTGGCCAGGACTGGTATCTCATACTGATAAGCCCTTTCCCAGTCAGGATTCGTAGTGATATCTCTTACCTAACAATGTTCAATGACAAACAAAAATCACATCAATTTTAACGAACTCAAATCAATCCACTAAATCAACCGAGAATCCAAGAATTGGACATCAATTTTTTGTAGTGAGATTGCGAAAGACCTGAAGAGTGACGTGGTGGAGCGAATCAGGACCAGAGAGAGAAAAGGCAGCTTGAAGCTTCTCTTTGAGGCAATCGCAGAGACAACATCCTGGTTTCGAGTATAGAACAAGCTTTCTTGTGTTTGGTCCCGAACTACAGGACAAAGGAATGGTTCCCCATTGTCGTCCTCCACGCCTTGCAGCAGCAACAAACGCCCAATTCGCTGATGATATCGCAGCCGCCATTTTGCGTCTTCGGCGTTTTCCCATCGTTCTCTCTATATCCTTTGTTTTCTATTAGACTTTTAGGCCCACAGTCGCCCTTCAAATCACTCGGCCCATACACTTACTATTGGTAACATTTCCTACGTTGCAGTCCTGTTCGTTTCTCTAACGCGCGTCAGAGAACAGCGACCAATAATTAACAAGCATTTGAGAGGAATTTCAGTGGAGTGTTGTTACAGAGTTGCCGCCGGCGAGTGTCGCTGCTCTTCGTTTCTTCTATTTTATCGTCGCTGTTTAAATCAGCGTCACCCGCACATACCTTGAGCTGTCGCTAGCGGCGAACATTAGCATATTCCAGCCCTCTTTTCTTATTGGTTGCTGAGCTGTGACTTAAAATCCTTTTATATTTTTGGCCGCTGGTTTTTGACGCAGCGTTTTGAAAACTAACAGGGGTGCTATTATTTAAAAAATTAGTTTCCAAACGTATAATATGTAGAGAGAGGAGAAGGAAAAGGAAAAAAAAGGACACGTTTAAATGAAACGTTAATTTGATTAGCTAATTAATTTTTAAACGTGATTAAGCTAAGATGACATGCATCAATACACCTAGGACTGCCCTCTTTAAGCTTGCTAACATGACTAATGCCGGATTAGTTTTCCTGAACCATTTTTAATTATCGTTTTCTCAATTTTAATTTGTGTTAATCTATTTTTTGGTTATCCTAATCAAAATTTGCTGCGTTGTTATCTTCTAATTTCGACTTTGTTCCCAACTCTTTGGTCAAATCATATGGTATGGTTTCGAATTATATTATTGTAAGGTTAAGTAAAATATGTCGTTTGGATACACAATTTTTGTTTGGTGGCAGTAATATGTGATTCATTCTAAAATTTACATGTTCTAGGATATTTGGTTTACGGTTTATGTTTGCAGACATTCAAGGTTTATTTTAGGGTTTAGGGTATAGGTCTCAATACCAAATTAACATATCATTAAATATATATACTTGATATATGATAAATCATATGGTATTGTTTAAGTAACATATGTCTGCAAGACCAAATTAGTGTATTGGTTGCTCGACCTATTTAAACGAGTAAATATTTTTCAAAAAAAAAAAAAATATGCCAAAGAAATATATTCTTTTAAGGAATCCTAAACACAAATATTCTTTTAATAAATCGAGATCTCTTTATAACTACTCAGACGTAAAACTTCCAAACGTCTGACTGTATATTTTGATGCTCTTCATTTCTTTATATTACCTAAAACTCGCACACAAATTTGCTGAAACATCATTTCTTTATTCTATCATTCTTGTTTTATTCGTTTGTCTCTAATGCAATTGAATGTTAACTACACTGAATACCAAACAATTGAGAAGACAATTGATGATGAACTGAGTACTCTTGCCATCTAAGATATTTCTTATTGATCATATTGTTGTGACCATGCTTTTAATTATCATTTTGGCAGCTTTATATTTACATATATTTTTATTTTCTAAGGTCTTTACATATCATTTGTATACTCATTTAAAAGGAAATAAAGTAGGATGTGATCATTCTTAGAACTAACTACCAATATTGGTATTTTCATATATTTATTGTATCATTCGTATACCAACGCAAATGAATGTAAACGACATTGGGAATCAAATAATTGAGAAGCCAATTGATCATGAACTGAGTATTCATACCGTCTAATATATTTGTCTTAATATTTATCATAATGTTGTGACCATTCTTTAGAATTATCATATTATTCTGCTTTATATTACAAATATTGTTATTTTCAACGGTCTTTATATATATGATTCTTACACCCATGTAGATCAGTATTAACGAGATTGAAAGCAAAACAAATGACAAGGAAATGATTCAGGATGTGAGTATACGAGAATAATCATGTTCAAAAAGTTGACAATATGAGTAAGAATAATCGTGGTCCATATGTTTTTTAAAATTCATGGAGAAACATATCAAATAATATGTGATATTCTACCAAAAGATGGCAATATTCCAAAATTCTTACAGCTCTACATATAGTCTATTGTGAACTAAATTTCTAATTGTGCCATTTCTTATTATTATATTCATGTATTGTTCTATCTTTCTCTCTTTTTAATGAAGAGACATTCTAATTAACTTGCTCCTAAAAAGTTACTTTCCAAAGATGGCGTGTTTTCAGATCATCTTTACTAAATCGCTCTTACAAAGTCGTTTTAATTTACTTGTCTGTTCGTCTTAATATTATGTGTGTTAAATGTTACTCAATTCAACTTACGACAAAGCTACATAAACTTGCTGGCATGGTTACTTCGGATTTGTTTTAACTAAATCGTTATCAATTAACCATATTTTTAATTATTGATTCGTTTTTCTATATTGTGTGGTTTATGCTCTATAATAATAATAGTATACATATGTGATTTTACACTGTTAAGTTTTCGTGGATTGTTCGTAAAAAGTAAGGGGTATATTTGAACACGTATAATGTTTATTTTGTATTTTTGGTATTGATTATAGAATAAATGACGTTATTCATAATGTATTTATTTCGTTGTAGGGTTAGTTAAGTGTAAGTTATACTATTTTTTTGTTTTGTTTTGATTGTTTTATACCCATGTAAAATGTGATAACCGTTTCACATTGTTTCTATAATCAAAATCTTATATATTGTTATATTATGTTTTCTATATTTCTGATAATGATGACCACTTTAAAGGAGATATTCAGTTGTTAACTCGTTTGATCTTTATTATTGAATTTGTTTGAAATGTTGTCATTCAGTTGCTAATGCAGATGAATGTTAACAACTTCGAAGGCCAAATAATTCACAAGGAAATAGACCATGCACTGTATAATATTTCAGATGCAATACTGCCTGAGAAGTTTTACGGAAACAAATTCCGGATTCGGCAATGAGAGATGGAACTATATTTAGCGCATTTGAAGTTGTATAACTATTTTAGTGAGGACAAACCAGTTAATCATGTTGAAAATATTGATGTATTTATTTTAGCAAATGTTGAGGCATAGATCTATGGTGATTGTATGTGTAAATGACTGATATTAGGCCGACTAGTCGACCCCTTGTATGCATTATATTCTTAGGAAGATTTTTTTTAAGACGTTGTGGTTATCTTTGGAAAAGAATCACAAAGCAGATGTGGTGAGACGTCAACATTTTGCCAATGCTAAATTCTTACACTTCCAAATGGTGGACTATAAACCTATTATTCAACAAATTGAGAAAATTCACTTCATTTGCTTCGAGTTGACTTCGGAGGGTATTTCCCTTTGCAATATTTTTATTGTATCGAGAAGCTTCATGCGTTGGGTGAATTTCAAGACTTGTTTGAGGTGAATTTGAATTAGGTTTACGTCTCTGGATAATAAACACAGAATGATAAAAGCTTGAAGATATAAACAAGAACATCATCAAAGATCAATCGTGTTCCCTTCCACATAGGAATTTAAAAACCAACGCGAAAACAATAGTCAAGAAACCAATTTGTCACCAGTTTGGTTAAAATTATTATGTTTAAATGTTTAATACGATTTTAAACATGAATTTGAATTATTTTTTTAATAATCGATTCAATCTTCTTTTAGGAAGTTTTAGTTTGTTGTTGTACCTTTTTATTTTCCAATTAAAAATTTATTATATACTAAAAATTCTTTTATTATCTGATTGTTTGTAATGATTTCATATTTTCAACATTCAAAAACACTAATTAATATAAAATTCCGTTCGAATTCTTTGAAACTTAATAAGAATACTGTGATTATATATTGAAAAAATGGTAGTGAATCAATAAAACTAATCCTACCAAAAATGTATTTAGACAAACATAAAATGTTTGTTGACCCTTTTAATGGATTTTAATATCAATAGTAAACTAAGAGTTGGTATATTATTTTATAATGCAAATTTGATTATATATATATGGGTTGAGAGTAGTCATGTTGAGTATAACTTTATGAACTGTTCGGTTTCTTATTCTTACTGACACACTTCTATATTATTAAAAGAGAAGTACCCATTTGAAAATGTTCTTACTTCATTAATTAAATTCATTTTTTTTTGCTTGTTTTTTTCAGTTGTATTTATGAAATATCCTAAAATGAATAAAATTACCTAATTAATTACTTGTCTTTTCAGTTACATTAATGAAATATGCTTAAATGAATTTAAACTTCATATTTTATTGTTTGTCTTTTTCAGTTACCTTAATGAAATATCCTTAAATAAATTTGGACATAATGTCATTTAATCAACCAAAAAAACTCATGAGTTATCCTTAC
>NC_027752.1:25657834-25685346 GCF_000695525.1 Brassica oleracea var. oleracea
ATCAAAACTTATCATATTTTAGGATAATTTTAATTTAAAATGTAATTTTCATATTTTTCAAACAAATTCTAAAAATATTTTTTAAATATTTTGTTATAATTGTTTAAAACGTATCGAGTTGCATTTTAAATAAAAAGGTAAAGATATTAAAAATATTCTAATTAAAATATGTAAAATTTAATATAGTTTTAAGGAAATGGTCAAAATAAAAAAATTACACATAAAATAATCATGATTTTTGTTAACTGGGAGGATCATTATTTATATGATATCGCACACGAAAGAAAAATTTATGTTTTTAAAATTATCTAATTAACTCTATACTCATTTTTTTATATTTTTATATAATATCACACATTCGTAAAAAATAGATAGTTTAAGATGCAAAAAAAAATATTTACTTAATGAATATAATATGAACGAATATTACAAATACATCATTTAATAAAATAAATAATTAAAAACTGAAAATTCATATCCGCGCTGGGTCTAGTTTATTTTTAAAATATAAGAAATACAAGATCTCTTTTCCAAACGTAAGTCTGTTGTTAAGTTTGTAAGATTGTTTGGACGACTATGCATTATTTCTAGATCTGTATATTAACATAAACATTACCTTCGTTAACTGATATACATGTATCCTGACTGGTTATATGTTTACAAGAAGTTCATGTTACATTCATTTTATCGAATGTATATGTATTTGTAAAAGTCGTACTCGATTGGGTTACTTAAATACAGTTATACGTATGATGAGGAGAATATTTATAATCGGCTATATATGTTTTTAATATAAATGATGGTGAATCTTATTATCATAAAATTTCATATGCATTACAATTATGAACTGCTTAGGAATTCGTCTATACGGTTACTCTACCATCTTTTCCTATTAATGTACCCCGGTAAGTTACGTGTAAGTCTTCTCTGGTATTTTTGAGATTTTTCAAAAACAAAAGTAAGCCGATATTTATAGAGGAAGACTTCTAAAGAAGTTTGATGTAGAGTAGACTTCTATGGAAGTTTTCCTTTTGTAAATTTTCAATTGCAAAAATGACCTAAATGAAAGGCTTCTGGGGACAATTTATGTGGAAGTCTTCTACGTTGATATTTAATAAATTTTCATTTTCTCTAAAACTATAAAGGATTTTTAACATGTTCTTGTTAATTCATGTGTATTAATCGATATAGGGGCTCATGAATGAAACTCATAACTTAATTGATTTTAATTATGAGGTTAGCAACATTCATGTTTATTAATGTTTCTAGCTAATTCGACGACTTCTACGTTAGTTTTTGTAAACTTAACTTTAAGATTTTTTTAACTTTCAAAAGTGCTAAGTAACTTCAAGATTATCAAGCTGTATGGTTTAATATGTCTTCTTAGATCATAAGATATACTTTTTAATTTTCATGAGATTTAAAATTTTAATTTTCACTTAAATTTTAAGTTTATCGCCTAAATTTTAACTTCCCACTTAAATTTTCCCGCTTAAAATTTAAGTCTTCCGAGAAGACTTCCCGAAAGACTTCCCGAACGACTTCCTGAAAGACTTCTCAAAAGACTTCTAGTGAAAGTCTTATATGTTTGAACTTATGTAATGTTTGATATTTTGTGAATATGACTAAGTTTTCTTAGAATTTTTCTCCCTTAGTTTTAGTAAATTTTATTAAATTTTTGTGTTATTTTATGAGAAAAAGATAAAAATAGCACTAAATCAAGTTTTTGTTCCCAAACTAACACTCAAGGTCAAAAGTCACAAAAATATCACTTAATGTTTTATCAAAAGTCACAAACTTAGGGTTTAGAGTTAAAGGGTGGGGTTTAGGATTTAGGGTTTAGGGTTTAGGGTTTAGGGTTTAGGGTTTAGGGTTTAGAGTTTAGGGTTTAGGGTTTAGAGTTTAGGGTTTAGAGTTTAGGGTTTAGAGTTTAGGGTTTAGAGTTTAGGGTTTAGAGTTTAGGGTTTAGAGTTTAGGGTTTAGAGTTTAGGGTTTAGAGTTTAGGGTTTAGAGTTTAGGGTTTAGAGTTTAGGGTTTAGAGTTTAGGGTTTAGAGTTTAGGGTTTAGAGTTTAGGGTTTAGAGTTTAGGGTTTAGGGTTTAGAGTTGAGAAATGAGGTTTTGGGGATAAGATTTCAAATTTTGAAAAATAAAAAAATTAAAATTTTCGAAAGATAAAATGCTATTTTGGTCATTTTAGTTTTTGAGTGCTATTTTTGTGATATAAACTTAGAAATGTGCTATTTTAGAGATTTGCCCTTATTTTATTGAAGTTGTATCAATAACTTCAATAAATTCAAGTATTTTTGGCAAGATAATATTGTAAACATGAATATATTTACTAAAAATTTCATTAATATCTTTTCAATCTTACAAAAGAATTCACAACTAAAATAGTACACACATAAATCTCAAAACATGCCATAAATAAAACTATTGCACATGGAATTAGAGATTATTCCTCCACAAAGATACGCTTGGACTCCACTTAACATGGATAAGTCTCTATTAGAAGACTTCCAGAAAGTCTTCTAGGGAATTATGCTTTAGAAGACTCTGTCAGAAGACTTCGAGGAACTCTTCTATGGCATATATTTTAGAAGACTTCCAAAATCTGATTAAGATATGAAAAACTTGCATATCTAAAAACGTTCAAATGACTTCAAAACAGAGAAAATGAATGGAAAGCTAGATAGATCTATCTTTATAGAAGACAAAAATAAATATCCAACATTTATAAATCTACCTTTAAAGGAGTGGAAAGATGAGAACCATATAATAAAAAAACTTGAAAAACAAGATAAATTAGTGATATGAGACAAAAAATGAAAAATTCATATAAAGTTTGATGTTTTCAAGTTCAAAGAGATTAGAGAGAGGTTCGAGAATTTTATTGAGAATCATTACATTTTTGTTGCAGCCATTTGAGATGAAAAGAGAGAATGTGTACATTTTATTTATGTATGGAGACAAAAAAAATTCATTTAAATTAAATATTTTCGATTCAGAAGACTTTCATGGAAGTCTTCTAGTAGACGACTTCCTAAAAAACTTCTACCTCTAAATATATTTCTCGCCCAAAAGACTTCCGGAAAGTCTTCTAGACCTTAAATTTATATCATAAACTTAAATAACTAACTAAATAGAAAACAAAACACTTCACTAAACTTAAAATAAACTTGAAAGTGTTTAATATACACGAAACTAAACACATATAGGTCAAATTTTAATTTTCCAAAACATGTTAAGCTTCCAAAATCTAACCCTAAAAATACAAACAATACTACAATATATGTTACCAAACATATACCAAAGAATATTATGACTCACTACATTAACTCATATGTGTTGAATTTTTTTCAATTTTACTATATCTTAATTTATATCATTTACATATGTTTATAATTACATGATTGCAATTTTTCTCCCATCAAAATATTTTTAATAAAATTTATAAATTATTTTTAAGATCTACAATACTGAAAGTCTTATCCCAGAAGACTTACAAAGCCTCCAGAAGACTTCCACGGATTATATTCGTAAAAGTAGATTCTGTTTTTTTTTTTTGGTCATAAAGACTTGTAATTTTACTAGCCTTTTGGGTGAGTTTTCATTTGATTCAAGTTGGGGTATATCTTTATGTTTAAAATTAAGTTATAGATCATATTTGGCAATTTCCCCTAAAAACAAATAGAATAATGTAAGTTAAAGGAATTAAATGAATGGAATTAAAAATATTTATGTAATAAGAACTTAGGGGCGGACCTAGAAAATAGTTTAATATGGGGCACAATATATAAATATATATTATATATTATTTTATAATTTAATAAATTAAATTAATATATATTTTCAAAAGGCATTAGTCCTTAATTTTCTAAAACATGTATTTATTAAAAGAAGATAATTTTCCGAATTTTAAATATCCATTTTCAGTAATATCATAAAATTATATATGCACAAAGTAAGTTCATTATAAAAATATTCATTCATTTTAGTTTAATTTTAATCTCAAGTATTGAAATAAAAAAAAATTGTTTAAGTTGAATTTTAATAATTTGGAAAATCTAATATTAAAGAAAAGGAAATAAAACAGTTATAAAAACAATAGTTTTAGACAATAATAAAAAAAGAGAAAATAACTTATGGAAAAGTAATTAATGAAGTGTAGAGAATTTGAAAAAACAAACACGCAACCAAAATGTTCGAACTTGGATGGCATGGGGCACACCTCAGCTTAAAAGACCACAAGAGCTGCACAGTTCTGTCGTTTAGTTGCAAAGAATTATATATAACTTAGTATGACGCACGTGCCACACCTACTCCATGCGTGGGTCCGCCCCTGCATGAACTGTAGTTCTTTTTACAGGAATATAGTGGTATTGAAAAACATTAAACACTAATGTGCCTTCTAAACAATCAACTGCATCTGGCGTGAAAGAAATCACAGGAAACATGAAGTTCCTCTTTCAAATGTAGCTTTGGTTTTCAAACTGATTGACTGGGTGGTTAGGGACTGAGCTTTCTATTAGCGCGAAGACATAAGAAGGATGCAACCGTCTTTTGTATATATGGTTCTCTAATAGCTAACTCTGATGTTTAGTTAGTCATTAGTATCTCAAGCTGCTTCTCCCTGGTTTTCATTTTTTGGCCATAGAAGCATTTCAAAAGACGGTTGGATATGAGTAAATATGTAAACACTACTCCTTTTTTGTATTATATAACATCAAACATTCTTTGGAGAGTGCATGTGCCCTCATTTTTATCCAAACATACACCAAATTAGTTTTTAATATACACTAACAACAGAATCATATGCTGAGAGAAAGTCAAATTTACTTTTTGCAACAGTTTTGAGTTTTGAGATCATGACTGAAGAATTTGAACAGACCGGTTTTGGTATAATTTGAACCCGATGTACAGACAATATGCATGGGATTGGCCGCTTCAATAGCATCCTTTATCCTAGTAGGAGGAAAAACAAACACATACACTGCTGAATACTCAAAGAAGCAATATATGCAGAAGCAGCAAGAAGCATTTGTCACAATCACAAAACAACTAAGATTGTGTCCCTATGTATAACAAAAGAAAGGGACCCTGCTCTCATAAAAAAAAGAGAACACACAAGTGTTCATATCATTCATCTTCTTTCACTTACTGCATCTCCAAGCAGATACTGAGTACAGAGGTCGATCTTGCCAACAAATCACTGCACACCCGCTCTCTTCTTTGATCATATACCCATAAAAACCATAGCCTTGAAGCTACCTCCTAGCCTGCAACATGACATAATAGCTAAGCGGAACATTCCCAAAACCAGCCAAATCAATCCTCTGGCTCCATTTCTCAAGCTTCTCATGTCTTTCTCTTCTCTCAGATCCCTCACACGCTATGATGTTCTTGATCTCCTCTCCAAAAAGCATCTTCTCCACTTTGATCCTATCTTGAGATGTTCTTGGAATTTTATTTTCCAAGCAATCAAACAATGCTGCGTACGAGTAGAGTGATTCCAATAGTCTCTCCATCAGTGTGGAGCCGTTGTGGTCTGAGTGTTGCTCAGTGACCACCATGATCTTTGGAGATAAACCCCAAATAGCATTGAGGAATCTATCGATCTTTCCTGAATTAGAAAGAGGCAAAGATGAGGCCGAGTCACCACTCAGGCTGTGTCCATTGTTGTTGCTCATATCAGAGTCAGAGGCCAAGAAGGTATGCAACTGAAGAACCGAACTGACGGCTAAGGCCTCTCCTGTCTTAACACGCAGCTGATCCACGTTTAAACAGTCTAAACTACTCACGACGGGATTAAACTGAAACGGGATATCGAGCTTCTCTGCTTCCTCGATGAGTCTATGAGCCATTTGATCAAGCACTTCCTTGTGGAGATGAACACCAGTGATTCTCAAATGCGGTGGACCTTCAGGCCTGGAGTTAAACGCTTGAATCAAAGCAAGCCACTGAGCAGGCTCTGAAGCGTCGAGATCAATCACATGAACCATCTTCTCTCCTTCCATAGCCTCGAGTATAGCTCGGTTAGTGAGCAAGTAAGAGAGTTTGAGTATAGGGAACATATCAAAGAACAGTCTCCTGACATGAACCTCCTCGGAGACATTGTTAGTCTTTGTCTGAGTTGCGTTAAGCGCCTTGTAGAGACCAGGCCACGACTTGAGGATTCTGTTAGCGAGCGCTTCGGTGAAGTAAGCTGCTACTGGGAAACGAGGTGAGACAGCTGGTCGAGAGCTGCGTTTGCGTTTTGGAGGCTACCTGAGGCCATGTGGTTGGCGCAGGTTAGCAAGAGGTGGATCAAGATGAGACCACGCTCCTCTGGTTTGAGGTCTTGGAAGGATGAAGAGGAAGAAGAGAGGAGAGTTGGTCTTGTGAGAGACATGGTTGAGAAGACTTGAAGTGGTGATGAAGATACAGAGGATGGTGCGGTATCTTCTTGAAACGTAGCCACCATTGATGGCCAAAGCGAGAATCTTGAACTAAAGCTCAATCCTTTTATTGAAAGATTCGAACTTTGGGAGACTAGCAACGAAAAGAACCAAACCCACGATTCGAATTTTGTTCAAAGACCCAGAGAATCTGCAGTTTAACCAAAGGGGAAATATGGTTACAGAACAGAGGATTAGTAATGATTCGAAGACAGAAGAAGAAAGAGAAGATTTTACCAAAAAAAAGAAGAAAGACAAGAGCTGATTGAAAGCTGTCCGAATTTGGTAGAAGAAACAGAAAGTAAGTCTTTATAAACAAGAACAGTAAAGTAACAGAGATTGGCAATGATCAAAGGTTCAAAAAAAAACTTACTTGAATTTGCATCAACGGAAAGAATTTTTTTTTTGTTCTTGGGTTCTATCTATGTGTAAGCACCAGAACAAAGAAGTCTCTGGTGGTTATCTTGTGAGTATAGCGTGCGTATGTGTGTGGATTGAAACTAAAAAACACTAAAACAGAGGCATTGTTCCTTTTGGATCTACGTACCAAACAATGCGTGAGAGTCGGTTTTGTTTTCTTCTTCTTTGTCTTTTATAATCGTTTATTTTATTTATTTTTCCTTCGTTTTAAGGAGTGCATTAAAATGGTCGAAATTTCAAACCCATCTTTAAACAATAGCAATTAATATTATACGTTTACAATGGGGCGTTAAATCCGGATATCGGTTTGGTTTAGGTTTGGGGTTTTTCGGTTTTCGGTATTTCGGTTAGTAAAATATAACTACCATTCTAAATCCATATTTACTTCGGTTCGGTTCGGTTTATATACCGTCGGTTTTCGGTTTATTCGGTTTTATACCAAAAAACATAATTATTTAGTTTGAGATCATATAAAATGAATTTTAGAGTCATATTGTCAACACAATCATTTATTAAAAATATATTATATGTACAAATAAATGAACAAAAACGTAAAAATGCTTCTACCATCAAATAAAATCATCAAATCTATAATTAAAATCAGAGTCTGAAATTTTGAAAATAAAAGTATGAAACAAAACAGAAACGTGAAAGAAAAGTTTTTTCACTCTTTCATATTTGGTGTTCATTAAAGTCATGTTTTTTCGATTGAACACGAAACTCTGTTTGTTTATAGATAAGAAAAAAGTTGTGAAAATTTTCCATTAATTATTTTCCATCAAATTTATCATCTTCATATTAATTTAGTAAATACTAAAATAAAGCAAAAAGATAAAAAAAAATTTAGAAAAGAAGATGTCTGAATTGCGATGTATTGTTATTTAATTATAGTTCAAGTGTTTTACAAATTATATAAGGTTCTTTATTACTATAACATTATGGTAATAGTTATTAACACAAATTTAACTTATATAACAAATAGATTTTCATGTATTGTTATAAAATAGATACAGATTTATGTTTTTACTTTTAATCGGTTTTGTTCGGTTTATTCGGTTTAATCGGTTATATACCAAACCATATCCAAATCCTATAGTTTTTATAAAATTATATCCATTCGGTTTATATGGTATATACCAAAACTAAACCATATTGTCTATTTCGATTCGGTACGGTTCGGTTTTACCATATTGAACAGTTCTAGTTCACATAGTAGTACTTTACTAGTACTACTTGATACATATGGGCACGGAGCGAATATCTAGAATATTAAAGATACTAGGCCGCGCAAGCGCGGAGTTGTTGATGTAATTATTGCCCCCGCGAAGTGATGTCGTGTTTGCGAAGTTTGTGTTTCACTGTTGTGATTGATTCTCAAGATTTGTATTGTAATAGGGTTGAGGTAAGGTGATGAATTGTGCTACTTTTTTGTGGTTGGTGTTGTATAGGCAGAATAGTTTACATGGTTGGATTTATTTGATGTTGTATTTATTTCAAATAATGTTCATTCTCCTAAATTTGTAGATATCTGTGTTATTTTTTATAATTTGTAATTGGCCATAACTTGTGTGAAAATTGGTGTAAGTGGTTGTTGTGCCTTAACGGGCCAAAAATATAATGAAGTTTTTTATAGAAAAATGAAACTGTACGGCTCGTATCGACGCTGGACATGTAAGCCCAATTCATAAGAAAATGTAAGTCAACAGTTGATGGTGATATTGTTTCCTTTGTATAGCTTGGAAGCGATTTCTGAATTTTCCTGATGTACTTGTGTTGTATTATTTGTTGGAGTAATATATTAAGTTCGGGTTTATCTGTACTTGTTCTTATAATCAGTTGTGAATTTGTAAGGTATAATTGATAGTCCATTTTGTACCGATAAAAACTGTTTTGTCTTGCAAAATTAACTTTAAGCATATAATGGATGTTTAGATTGGAATTTGTCTAATCTTTGATTTACAACGCCTGATTGGTACAATTGTAAAATAGACATAGGGCTCGAGCATGATTCACCATTTTCTCTTATTTTGATGTTCAATGTTTTCATCTCATCGTTTTTATTAACTGACATAAAGTCATCAAACAAAAATAACACGCAATACATTATTTATGCTCTTCTTTCTTATATTCATCTCGGCCGCATTGCACCTACCGTATTCCAAGGCCTTTCGTTCGAATGCATTTACTCTATTTTACACGTACAAATTGATGAGGGACAATTTGAAATGATGGTCAGTCACAATTTCTATATATAGCGACTAAACTAACATAGATATAATTCAAATGTATATTGACCACTGAAAATGATTCTCATGTATCTCTCTTGATCATAAACTCATAACTCCCGTAGTTTTTTTAAATCCAATTTTTTTTTTCACAAAATATATTATTTAAAACTTCTAATGAAAAACGAAGATATACCATCATGGACGTATAGAAGAAACATCATGGGCGTATAGAAGAAACTAAAGACCAAAGAACACTGAACATGAATAATATCATAAAACATTTTTGTAAGATTAAGATCCGATTATTTATAATTGAAAGTCTTGCTAAGACATAATCTATATTCAAAATTTTGTTCGGCCGTACTCAGGGGAGTCCTTGAACACAGCATGATGAAACCTGGGCCTAGGGCCCCCACTTTTTTAAGGCCCCAAATGTAAAAAAAAAATTTATATACTTGAAAACAGAAAAAAAAACTTAATAATAAAATTTCATTTTTGTCATTAGAATTGTATTTGACATAGATAAATTTAATTTTATATAAACTTTTATTTAGTTTTCCTTTCTATTTCTACCCTAACTTAATTTTTTTTTCTGATTTATCATTCCTTTTGTTTGTATTATATAACTTTATATAATAAGACTAGGGCCTGCCCGTCCAACGGGCGGGATGAAAATTAAAAATCAATTTAAACAGTTAGAATGAATGTTTAATATAAATTTGTATCATATAAAAATATACATATTACTTAAATATTGTACATGTTAATGTATCTGAATACTAAATAGACTATGAAACTACCAGTATTTGCTTTGATTAGGGATATTAGCTTGCTTTGATTACTGTTGAATGAACTATGTAAATTAAATTGGTTGGTAAGCTGTTAGTACAAAACTATATATCATGTCTTGGGATTTTTGCTCTTATACCATCTTTCTTTTGAGGTTGGGACGTTCATCGGGTTTAGTTGTACGTGGTTGTTGTTTTGATTAAGTTATTTAAAGTAGTTTTCTTTTCATGGTTATTTCCATTTTCTTTATTTGGCCAAATATTGGAAATTATAAATATACCCTACCACTAAAAATATTTCTATGTATATATAATTTAAAAAAAATATTATTCAATGTTTATTCCACCTTGATTAGGACAATAAGTTGAATATATCTTAGACCACAAATCATAAATATTCTCAGTCTTATACATTTTGTTCTTCAAGTTATTGTTACTTTTATTTCCTTTTATACATTTCTCTTAATATTTATGTATGCACCCATAATATTTTTTAAAAAGGATTTTTCATTAACTAATGTATTTATTGTAGTTTTAAATATATTATAGTTTTCGTGCACTCGATTAAATTTTTTTGGCGTTGGTGGTATTTGAATTGGTTGAGAACCTGAATGAATATTTACTTTCATAAAATTTTTGGTGTATGTTTAAAAATAAAAATTTGTAAAGGCTTTTAAATCATATGAATATAATATTCAACACACTGCTGTTGACTGTTTATATACTTAAAATTGAGACGTATGTAATTGCAAATTTGCTGAACTCATAGATTCGTTGCTAGTTTATAAATTATCACATGATGAGGTACATAGGGTAAAAGATTGCTTTCATGATAATATAACGTCCATATCGTAATGTGTGTTTTTTTTATCTACTATGTATTAAAAAATAATTAACACATTCAATAATATTAAAGAGTAAAAAGCCCTGTCAATTGTTCGTAGTATAAGCCCTGTCAATTGTTCATAGTATAAGCCCAAAATTAAACTCAAGCCCAACCAAAAAAATAAAACCCAGAGACACATGTCGGTCTGTCAGAGAGAGAGTGACTTTCTACGTGGATAGCCTAGGAGAAACACAAACATATTTTTAGATATGGGCTCCGTTATTTTTTGTTTAGGGTCTCTTGTAATTCAGGATCTCCCCTGGCCGTACTGGGTTTGAAACACATAGCAGATTAGTAATATTAAGTTTTTAGTTATACAATAAATTTTCCCTATTAACTATCTTTGACTCATAAAATGATGTGTTGATCATTTAAGAGTAGGATGATATCTAACTAACAAACCCTATTTATAATCATTAAGTAAGAAACAAATAGAACATAAATACACATATGTGTCGCGCACTCTCATATTTTCAATTCATAAGAACAGCACAATATATAATGCTTCCTGACAACGTCCTGAGAGCTAATTGCGTTGTCTCCTTTGTCAAATGAAAAATGTGCCTCCGAAAGCCTCCCAATAGACAGAGAGGCTTTTATGCTTTTAACATGACGAGTCAAGTTTTTGGGTGCCTTTTAATCTTGCCTTGGAGGAGATGCAGCCATGGTCTCTCTCGATGTAACTACAACAAAACAGTGGTCATCAGCAGTTTTGAAGAATGGTTTTAAGTAGTTAGAAGAACATATGAGAGACTTCTGATGACATGCTAACCTTCAGGCTGGCTTTGTACAGCAGGTTCTTGAGTCTGAATTTGATCCTCTGTTTGGCTTTTACCAGGAGACGAAGCTTTGAGCTGCTCTTCAGTGATCTTTGAGGTAATCCTCGGTTGTGTAAGCTTTTGGTGATTAAGCATCATCTGCTTGCTTATTTCAAGGAAATCACCTTCACTAAAACTCCATTCATGAATATGAATATGGAAAACAATAACAGTGGTTACAAATTGGCCAATATAAAAAACTTAAATTTACTAAACCCCGGGCGCATCAAAGTATGCCTGCAACAGACCCAAATATTGTTCATTAGATCACATCGTGTGGTCTGTCAGAAAAATATAAAAGAACCAAACATGAGGCCAACTAAACTCGTTGGACATGAACTGAAAGACCAAACCTTCAACAAAAAAAAATAAAATTACACGAACTGCACACTGCTAAACCCTCAATGCGTAACTTGCAGACCAAAGAAAGTCACAAAGACACATACATAACAACATACTTATGAGTGTAGTATAAAAGAACCGGACATGCAGACAACTAAACTCGTTCCTCATGAACTGAAAGACCAAACCTTTACTAAAAATGTTACACGAACTGCACACTGCTAAACCCTCAATGCGTAACTTGCAGACCAAAGAAAGTCACAAAGACACATACATAACAACATACTTATGAGTTATGTCGGAAAAAAATATATAAAAGAACCGGACATGCAGACAACTAAACTCGTTCCTCATGAACTGAAAGACCAAACCTTTACTAAAAATGTTACACGAACTGCACACTGCTAAACCCTCAATGCGTAACTTGCAGACCAAAGAAAGTCACAAAGACACATACATAACAACATACTTATGAGTGTAGTATAAAAGAACCGGACATGCAGACAACTAAACTCGTTCCTCATGAACTGAAAGACCAAACCTTTACTAAAAATGTTACACGAACTGCACACTGCTAAACCCTAAAGGCGCAATTCACAGACTATTAGATCAAACCAATAAAAAAAAGAATCACTGATGAAACTTGACCCACCTGAGAATACTGAGAAAGTGGCTTCGCCCATGGAGCCTTAGCTCCCTTCTTCCCCGTCTTCGACTTCTCACCATCCGTCACCACTTCACCTAAATCCACAAAAACATCAGAAACAAAATTGCCGGAAGAAGAGAAAATAATAAAACACAGCTTCACTTTTCTGCAACGTGTTATTACAATCCTTATAATTAAAAACTACAATCCCAGCAGATCCGGACTTAAACCAAAAAACACACACAACAGAGAAGAAACCATTCATGAGTTTTCATAATTAGACCCGAGAAAAGGATAAAAAGAAGAAAGCATCTAGGAAGAAACGATGGCTGCATGAAAAAAACAAAGACCATGAGTGAGAGACGAGCAGTATCAGCTGGGCTAAAAGAATGATTCAGAGAGAGAGAGACGCAATTGATTTACGTTGAATAGAGAGCGAATGCGAAGAATGTTGTAGAGACGAACAGGTTTACAGTAGATCAAGAGATTCTCATCAGGTGGTGAAATCACCTCCTCCTCCTGTGACGATTTCGTGCAACAATTCTGCCTACACATTCTCTTTCTGTCTAAGCAATTCAGCAGCTACAATTAGATCGGCTTCTGGGTAGAGTTTTCTGCAATTAGGATTATTCAATCAATGGAAGCAGATCCGGGAAAAAGAAGGCAACAAAAGAAGTTTGAACCTAAAAAAAGAGCAAAGTGAAATCGAAGATCTTAAGAGCTATTAGCTACAAAGGGAGCTCTGGAACCTGATCGGAGAGGGTCGATGTGCCGGAGAAGAGAGAGAGAGAGAGAGAGACGGAGGCCGATGAAGAGTAGATGAAAGCCACTGAGTCAGAGGATAGCTTGGGGATCATAACGTAAATCCGCATCCATAGATTGGGGATCATAGGATCCAAGCTCTGTCTCTACAGATTCCGATACTTGATTCTCAACCGGAACCTAGCTCACCGAGGAAGACCTAAGCAATAAAAAAAATCAAAAATCAGATTCCAAACCAAAAAAAAAGAAACTCAGATTCGGTCGAGACATACAGATTCAAAAGCGGATCTTAACCTTAGATGGCTTGGTAGGCCGTGGAGATGACGTTTCAAGGGATGAAGAAGAAGAACAGAAACGCTTGGAAGCCAAAGGACCTCTCCTCTCAATTATATCTCACAAAATCTATATATTATAATATTATTGTTGTTTTCTTTTTTTGCAGGCCCGTTAACAGGAAACTCTTTGCTTCGGGAGCAAATAGTTTCAAGCCCATTAGGGAAAAAAAAAATGAAACTGATGACATGTAGTAACGATCTATCTTACATGGAAACAGAAGCGGGTACGCGGAAACGGAAGCGTTAGGAAGCGCGGAAACGCATTTTTGAAAATATATAAGAAGCGGGTACGTGTTGGAAGCGTATATTTATACTAAACATCAAAATTAATATATACATATATTTATATATATATATATATAAATATATAATTATAATAATAAAATATTGTAAATAATAAAATCCAGTACATAATTCACATACTATAACTCATATAAAATAAATATGTATAATTACTAAGAAAAAATATAATAACATATGTATATTTATATTGCTTTGAAACTGAAAAAATAAAGCACATCAATTAATTAATTCATACACAAAACAATAGGAATAAATAAAAACGCATATTAAAATTAGATTATTATTCAGAAATACATAGTTGGAACTTGGAATGGACTTGTTTTTTTTTTTAGTTTTTAACTCTATTGTTATTTATGAATTAAGATTTTAATAAAGTGAGTTAAGTTGGGCCACAAACCAATTAAACTTTGCAAGTCCACAAGAATAATTAATGTTCGATCTTCTTTGCACATCAACAATCCAGTCACCGTCAAGCTTCCGATCTACGACCATCAACGCTTCCACCTACGAACCGTGCGCTTCCGTCATGCTTCCAAACACCGCAATTCCAGAAATGCGATTCCGAGACGATTCCATGCGATTCCGAGCGCTTCCGCTTCCGATTCCGCTTCGGAAACAAGAAACGCACCTCCACCAGCGATTCCATGTAACGTAGGTAACGATGAGAATAAATGAGATACGATGCATTTAAATGTATAACTAGATCTCGCGGATTTTTGTTTTCATTTATTTTTATATAAATATTTTGTTTTCAATTCTAAATTGGTATATATTATAATATATATGTGTCTATCAATTTTTAAAACATAATAAGTTTACTGTATATTTTTTTCATTGAATAGATTGTTTCAAATTTTCACATGTAATTGTATCTTCTTATATATATATATATTTTTGGATTATTATTTCATTATTAAAATCGTAACTATATATATAAAGATTAGTAAAATATTGTTTTATTGTCATATTCAAATATATTCTAACATTTCACAAATTTATAAAGTTTATATAAACTTTTCTCTTCATAGATATATATGATCGAGTAAATAATTAAACATTTGGTTTTTGTTTAATTTTTGAAATAAACTATATAGTTTAAAATTTGTTTTCATTGGTTTAAGGTAGTAAAGATTAATCATTGTTAGATAATATGATTTTTGTTATTTAAAAAAAATCTTTATAATTTTAAAAGTTAACATCGACAAATATTTAAATATTTAGCATATAGAGGAGGTATAGTATTACAACATTAAATTATATCTATTTAATTTATACTATCTATAAATCTATTGGATCATATATTTTTTAAATCCAACTATTGATAGCAAATAAAAATTTCTGGTAGACCCAAAATTTAAATGATAAGATTAGATATTAAATGTAATATGACTTTATATGAATAGGTCTATTAGGTCCATTTTTTAAAAAATAACACATTAATCAAAGTTGTGACTTCTGTTTTAATATGTAAGATTTTGTTTAAAATAAAAAATAAAAGTGGGGCCCACAAAGATGCACACGTGGACCCTTTTAGGAGTGAGCAAAAACTGGCTCATTATAATATATATTCGTGATCCGATCCGCTCCACCCGAATAATGAATTTTTCGATTCGATTCGATCCGTAACTTTTTGGATATTCGGTGTTTCGAATATCCGAAAAAATCTGGATATTTTAACGGATATCCGATTCGATCCGTAAAAATAATTAAGTTTTTTAAAAATTAAAAAAATAAAAAAAGAGAAAAATATGATAGATTAATAATATTTCATTACAAAATTATAAAAGCTACATACTTCTTTAAGAAAATAATAACTAAATAATTAATTTAGTGAATACCAATATTATAAAACTTATAAGAAATATATAATTTTATGTATAATTTTATTTACATGTATGTATTTGTGATTTGCTTCGTCTTTGGCGGATAATGAATTTTAGTATTTGTTCCGATTCGTAAAGTTACGGAAATCCGGATTTTTTGGATCGAATCGAAACGAAAAACGGACCGAATCAAATTTTACGGATATTTTGCCTACCCTGCTACTTGAATAGGCACATATAATCAACAACAACAAAAACCCCGCCTGTAGTTTTCTTGAAATCTTTTTTTTTCTTGAAATTTTCGCAAGTTGATTTCCCTATTTGTATTAGATCGTGATTCTTGGTTTATTTATTTTCTAATTGATGATTCCTGATTGAGAGAAGGGTGATTTTGCCCAATATTCATAAGAGCTCAAAAACTAAGAATATAGCCATTGAATAGTTGATGTGACAATTATACCCAAACCTTGACATTTCTCTCCTTTCACTCTCGTGCGCGTGAGTATATACGAGTCACATTGTGTGGCGAACATGACTGAAATATACTATACTATAAACCATATAATATAGTCGAAGCAATAATACAAATATACATGGTGAAAAGAGAAATATGTTACAAATGTTAACAAAACACCACACCAGTAATAATATTCTAGACTATACAATGTATAGGTTAGTCGAAGCAGAAACACATCAGAACATCTACCAAATTTCTTATGCTACCAATCATAATAGAATGAAACAAGAAAAATACAATTTTGTTTATCTTCTTGATCATTTTGTAATGATAGCAGTAAAAGTGAATGCATAAATAAGAGCGGCTGATGAAGAGATGTTGTTGCTACGTAAAGTAAAAGAGAAGAATATGTGGTGGGAGGAGGAAAAGAACCTACACTGGAGGTGGAAGATATGACAAGTGGTGACAATGGTCGAAGAGAAGATGGTGGCGGCGACAAAACAATCAGTAATAGTGATGGTGACAATAATATGATCGGGGTGAATGAAGAAGAAAAACAAAAAAACAAGAAAAAATGCACGAGTTAGATATGATGTTGCACAATTTGGGATATAGAATAACCCCAGGCGGGACATAAGGTTAGCCGATACTATACTATAAAAGTATGTATTATAGTATCTACTAACGTAAACAAAACATCCTACCTACTTAATTCACCGGGGTACGTAAATGACGCCGAACTACTTCGAACCGTAAGGGGATCGCAATTGTAGAATTTAGTATATCAGACCCACATATACGCTAGTTGTTGCGTAAACAGTTGAAAGTTATTCTATACTATCAAAGATAATAGTATAGAAATTAGACAGCTGGTATATAATACATAGAAAACCCGAAATTAGGTATGGTGTCCGAATAAGCATTGGAAAAAGAGACAAAAACATTTATGTAGAAGTCTAGTTTGGCTGCTGAAAAGCATAAGTTAGACGCACAATAGGAAGAGAAATAAGAACACTGTTATAAATGAAAGGCAATTGATAAACAAGTTGTTAGCATTGTACTTAACCATACATAACTTCCAAAATAATACACAAATTGAGATGCCCGCCACAGTAAAAATGGGGATATTCGTAGCAAAACTTAGTAAAACCGAAAACTTATAAGTAGCATATGAGTAGAGAAAGCACAAATGGGTTCCATCCAACATATCATTACGGGAGTTGGTCAGGGGTGAAGGTCGAGAAGGCTGCAAGTGTATTTCTTCGCTGCAACTGCAAGTGATGCATAGTGAGTTTTCACACCATCCAAGACAATTGATCAAGTAGTGACAAAAAAATTAGGAGGCAGAGAAAGAGATACAATTTGTAAAAGAAGAGAAAGAGAAGTGTATCATACTATACTGTAATTTAAATATAGTATGGAACATATGACGCGAGATACTTTTCACCTTCCCCAATCCAATCATTGGATTATTCTTCATATTCTTAAAGATATTGATTCACATATTTATCTCACTGTCAATGAAATTGTTTCTTGACCCCATAATTCTAGTCAATCATACTGAACTTACTGAAATTTAATAGTCTAAAAAATAGAGTTTCGTAACTTTGAAACTTATGGTGTGTCTCTTATGCTATAAAATCATCTTGGAATTACCTTGATTGCTTGACTTGTGCTCTGCAATCGCTCACGCCGCTTTGAAAATGGAAGCACAACTTATCTAGATCACACTATTTTAAATTTTTTTGGGTAACTATACTATGAATATCTCTCATATAGTATAGTCCTATCATCACACGACATCATTGTCTCCTCAACCCCTAACCCAGAACTTTATGTTGGGAAAAAAATGAAAAAAAAACACTTAAACTGACCGGATCTGAAAAAAAAGTGTTACCAATTTAATTTTTGTCAATACAGGATCGGTTCGAAACTTAGACTATATGAGATCAAACTAAACTTACCTTGATTCATTGATTTTGGAAACTCAATCGTGCCGGCGTGAAATTGAAAGAACCACTGGAACCCTAACTTTCAATATCCTACTTATACCACACGACTGAACCATTCATCGCTAATTTCAACTTTTCCGTTTTCGTACTCAGATTTTCATGCAATCTCTTTAAATCTCTCTTCTTGTCACTAGCAAGAGTCTGAAAAGAAAAAAAACAATTTTTTTACTTTCCAGAATAAAGGGAAGAAGCACTCATTCACGTTTATACGCACAAGAAATGATATTTTTGACACTTTCCATAACAATATATAACATATCATAGCCAAAGTGGTGATATGTGCATAAACTTAATTCATCTTTTTTTTTGTGTATATGTGCTCAAATTCCCCTCGAGAGAAATTATAATAGAATACTTTGGATGAAGAAAGAAGTTTTTTTTTCTTTCAAATATATATATTAATATTATTCAAATCATCCCGAAAGGGCTTCTTACAACACATTTTTTTTAACAACGATTCAACCAAAAGATCGGTACAACCAAGGCATGGTAGCTTTGATTCCTTGAACTATAAGAAGTTCAATTAACCTATTTTTCATTACACATTTTTGAACCTCCATTTTTATGAATATTTTTCTGGACATGTGGTGGATTTGGAATCATGACTTTTTTTTAATAATGAAAACTAAAAGTAACATGATTCTGAGAAAACGAACATGCCCTAACAAAGACAAAACATAACACAAAACCCATCTCTTTTGTTTTTTGTTTCTTTCGATGAAATATTAAATTTATTGATCATCCCAAACCCATCTTTTTTGTTTTTGTTGTCTTGCTAGAAAAATAATAATTAATATTTATAAATTTGAGATGAGGTCTTGAGTCTTGGGTTCTCTTCAAATGTTCATTGTTTTTTCGTAATTTTTCATTTGTCCTTTTCTTTTCTTTTGAATGCCCACTTTTTTGTCTTCTTCATATCTTTCTCTATTTGTTTTTACATAAAACAAATTTTAAACTAAAGACCATTGACCAAAGATACTTTTATAAAAATGAAAATAATTTTACTATTTAAACTTATGATCCGAGGAATAGTTGAATAGTTAAACAGTAAATTGAAACCTAAACTAGTGGAGTCAATTTTTTGGGTTAGATTGGAAAAGTGGAGTGAACTTTATTATAGTATAGGTTGTGATTCGCAAAATCAAATTGAGGAAAGTGAATATTTGAGAATTCAAATATACTTGAGTATAAAAGATGAGTGAAGAAGTGGTGTTGAGGCTAGGTTTTCGAAAGAAGAAAAAGGTATAGCCAATTCAGGGAAAAAAGGATTTTAGGGTTGACAAGGGATTATGACGTGTATAACAAGCAACACCATCGGTTGTCTTGAATTGATAGGGTTGTTAGAAATTGGTCAGTCGTGGTGCGTAGTCATGTAAACTTGATTGAACAGGACGATTGAGTTTGTTCAAATGATTTTTTTAATAAAAATATTTGTTGAAATATTTGTTTTGAGCATATCCTCGTTTTAGGTATTTCATTTGGTATCAGAGTGAGCAAACTATGCGATACTGGAAAATCAACTACATGTTAGAGATTTTGGGAAGAACATGGATAACTCAGATCTGTAAGGAAATGACCCTAAGCCAGAAGAGGAAGTGATGTGATCTTGGCAACCAAAGGAACTAATGCAACTAAGGAAATGGAACAACTTGTACCATAAGTTAAGGAAGTCAAAGATAAAAACATAAAGCAGCCTGAATGGATGCAATCAAGTGGATGCGACTCTGTAGATGCAACTGAGTGGACGCAAACCCGTGGATGAACCTGAGTGGATGCTTTATTCCGATAATCAGAAAGAAGACCCATTGGTTATCGAGGAAACAAAGGACAAAGACTTAAATGTACCACTTGGTCCAATGTCTAAGTCCAAGAAAGCGAGGTTCCAGCAAGCTCTTCATCAACTCCTATACATTATCCATGACAATCTAGAGTGTGCTGATCCAATCACACTGGTTGTGATTCAAGCCACCTAGATCATTCATTAAGAGATGTGTTGTGACTTGCACTTTTTTCCTTGGTTTGGTTTTGTCCTATTGGGTTTTCCAAACAAAGTTTTTGATGAGGCTTTGACGCAACACTTATACAAAAGCCTCTTGATGAAGCTAAGCCCAAACTAAGCTCATTTCTATCCTAAGTTTCGTCCAAGAAGCAAGGGACGAGCCTAATTTTCAAATTTAAACTCAGTCTTTGTTTATGTTTTCAAGGGAGCCTTAGTTTTAATAGTTTTGTGTGTTTTCAAGAAGATGTGCATGTACAGTCCTTGACAAACTTCTCAATAAAATTATCAAACTCTTTTCTAATCAAAACATTCTCTGAATCTTGTTTGATCTCAGCTTGTCTAGTGTACTTTGGAGTTTTGATCCTTACATTGCGGGAAAATCTGATGGTCTGAGAGCCAATTCCATAACTCTTAGAAGTATCAACTCGATCCATTGCTTATTTCATCATCATAATCGTTGGAGAGCATTCAAGGACATGATCCTCACATCTAGGATCATATTAGGATATGATATTGTGATCTATGTGGTCCTTAACCAGTTGTATCAAACCAAGGGTTCGAATATTATGGAATTTTCATTGATGAATACTCAAGATACACATGGATACCAAGATTAAAGTTTTTCAGAGTGATGGAAGAGGAGAGTTTACAAGAGATATCACTCAAATTACCCTAATGAGTGATTTGTACTCTCTCAAATAAGACTTCGAGTTGTAGCACTTAGAGATCGAATTCACAGGGAGCTAACGCACACAAAAGATCTAGTAGTTATGTGGTTAAGCTAGGCAAACAGGTGTAAAGTAAATTTCAGTGGTTGTTGGACCCAATTTCGGTCAATACATTAATGGGCTGCGACCAAATATATGGGCTGTGAGGAACTAAGGCCCATATCAAGCGTGCGAGCTCGAGGCGGAGCCATCGAAGTCCCGAAGATCGCGGAACTAGAGACGAAGATCGCGGAGCAGTTACGAAGGTCACGAGGTCGACTCACTATAAAGGAAGGAGAACAGACATGAAGAGGGACACATTGAAAACCCTAGAGAGAGCTACACACATACATTGACCTTGTTTTCATCCCAATATTGGATCCTTTCTTTTCCGATCTCATTTATATCATTCGATCTAGTTCAACTCATTGTATTCGATCTTATTCATCAATAAAGTCCATTTTAACCTACTGGAAACTGTTTACATCGTTTTGTTCTAAAGATATCGTTACCTACATCATTTGTCTTCCCTAGATCAAACTCCCGATCACTATCAAATACTTAGTGTAGATTTTAGGTTCTACAGTTTGGCGCCGACTGTGGGGAAGATAAACGAAAAACATCTTTGCTAAGAAACCGATCTAAGTTTCCTAAGCGCGACTATGAATCCCACCCCAATTCGATCTGACTGCATCGAATCAATCGATCTCGACCTCTTCAGATCGATGAGGCCCATCGCATCAAGAAAAGTCGATGTTCTCGACGAGCGATCTTGCGCTTCGCGAGAAGCGACTGACAATTCCACCATCATCGCCTGCGAGGATACAATACAAAAAGGAGAAATCGTGACTTTCTACAAGCATGAAACTATAAAGCTCGATATGCCCCACGACGATGCCTTGGTGATCGCATTGGAAGTCGAAGGCGCTGTCTTCTTGTAAATCCTCATCGACACCAGAAGCGCTGTCGACATCATTTCGCAAAAAACGCTACGGTCGATCGAGCAACCAATCCCAATGATCAGACAAGAAACGACTCCCCTCGCTAGCTTCGAAGGAAAGTCGGTCCGTTCGCTCGGGATCATATTGTTAACCACCAGATCTTACGATCTGGAATTGAAAACAGAATTCACCGTAGTCGATCATCCTATACCTTTCGATGCCATCGTAGGGCGCCCCTGGTTGCACCAGATGAGGGCGGTCCCCTCGGTTTATCACCAATGCGTGAAGTTTTTATCTCCAACCGGCGAGAAAACCATACTCGGAAGCCAAAAACAAGCCAGAGCCTGCTACATGTCCGAATTCCGAAAAATGCCGTGGAAGGAGGAGAATATCCCACTCGCATGCGACCTCTCAGTAAAAGACCCCGCCAAAGACCTATCGAGCGTCGTCACCCTAGACGAGAGCTCCCCCGAAAATGGCGTCAACATCGGGAACGATCTCCCTCCCGAAGTCAGGAACGACCTCGTATCTTTCCTCAAGCAAAATATTAAGACATTCGCATGGTCTGCGGCAGACATGCCCGAAATCGACATCAATATCACCTCTCACGACCTAAACGTCGACCCTACGTTTAAACCTATCAAACAGAAAAGAAGAAAGCTAGAACCCGAACGAGCCAAGGCAGTAAACGACGAAGTGGACAAGCTCCTGAAAATCGGTTCCATTCGCGAAGTCCAATACCCTGACTGGTTCGCAAACCCAATCGTAGTAAAAAAGAAAAATGGAAAATGGAGAGCGTGTATCGATTTCACCGATCTCAACAAAGCATGTCCAAAGGATAGTTTCCCATTACCGCATATCGACTGGCTGGTAGAAGCCACGGCCGGAAACGTACTACTTTCGTTCATGGATGCATTTTCTGGTTACAATCAGATCCTCATGAACCCCGACGACAAGGAAAAAACTAGCTTCATCACCGAGCGGGGTACCTATTGCTGCAAAGTAATGTCGTTCGGACTAAAGAACGCCGTAGCTACTTATCAAAGACTAGTAAATAAAATGTTCTCCATGCAACTTGGAAAAACGTTGGAGGTTTACATAAAAGACATGCTAGTAAAGTCATCAAAAGCCAACGACCACGTTCTACAACTCCAAGAGTGTTTCAACATTCTTAATAAATTCGGGATGAAACTGAACCCTACAAAATGCACTTTCAGAGTGGCCTCCGGAGAGTTCCTAGGATACCTTGTAACCGGAAGGGGAATCGAGGCCAACCCGAAACTGATCACCGCGCTCATCGATACCTTACCTCCAAGATCGATCCGAGAAGTACAGCGCCTCACTGATAAAATAGCTGCGCTGAACCGCTTCATCTCCAGGTCGCCGACAGATGCCTCCCTTTCTACAAGCTATTGAAAGGAAACAAGAAATTCGAATGGAACACCAAATGTGACTCCGCCCTAAATGAGCTTAAGATATATATCAGTGAGCCGCCTGTTCTGTCAAAACCAATCATAGGAGAGACCCTCTTTTTGTACGTGGCAACCTCCGAACATGCACTAAGCAGAGTGCTAATTCGCGAAGAAAGCGGAGAACAAAGACCGATATACTACGTAAGTAGATCGTTGGTAGACGCCGAAACCAGGTACCCCGTGATGGAAAAGCTAGCGCTAGTAGTAGTAACCGCGGCCTAAAAATTAAGACCTTATTTTCAGTCGCATTCAATCACGGTCATGACATCGCAACCCCTACGGACAGTGCTCCACAGTCCAAGCCAATCAGGAAGATTGAAAAAATGGGCAATCGAGTTCAGCAAATACGATATCGAATACAAACCGCGAGCTCGAAAGCGCAGGTGTTCGCCGATTTCGTAATCGAGAACTCATCCCGAAAGAAAACAGCACGAGATTGAATTCCCAAACATGGAAATTACACGTCGATGGGGCCTCGTCGAGGCAGGGATCCGGGATTGGAATACAACTCGAATCCCCGACAGGGGAAATGATCGAGCAATCATTTCGCCTGGGATTCAGCGCATCAAACAACGAGGCCGAATACGAATCTCTGATCTCCGGTCTACGACTCACACAAAGCGTCGGAGCTCGGGAAATCAGCGCCTTCAGCGACTCGCAGTTAGTCACGAGCCAATTCCATGGATAATACGAAGAAAAAAACGAAAGAATGGAAGCATATCTCACAGTCCTAAAAGAGATCGCTCAGCAATTCGACAAATTCGAGCTCACAAAAATCCTTAAAGGAGATAACACGTTGGCCGACGCTCTAGCTGCGCTAACTTCGACTTCCAAGCCAGCGGGTAAAAAGAATAATACCGGTAGAAGGAATAGAAAAGCGTAGCATAGATCTCCCGTGCAAAGGAAGAAATCTTCAAGAAGATAGTCTCCCGCGCATCGATGTAATCGCTACACGAAGCATAGCACGGAAAGAAAGCCAGGATCTCGACGACGAAACCAGCGGTGAGCTCAACGACCCATCAACCCCATGCACGGCACGCGTCAGGACGAGAAGAACAACAACCACATCAACTGTCCCTGAAGAAGCCGTCCACGAAACTAACAACGAGGCATACAACGCCTTCAAAAAAGAGCTCAAAGCTAGACCAGATTGGAGAATCCCAATAGCTAAATACATAAAAGACGGCGAACTCCCCGCTGAAAGATGGGAAGCTCGAAAAATAAAAGCCCGGAATTCGCACTATTGTATTATAGAAGAAAAACTGTACAAAAAAGTCTAGACGAGCCCTATTTGTTGGGGGTATCGCCCAAAGACACATTCACAATCTTAAAACAAACTCATGGAGGATCATGCGGAAGCCACTTTGGCGGGTGATCTCTAGCAATCAGGATAAAGAAACTAGGCTATTTCTGGCCAACGATCACCGATGAGAGCGAGCAATTCGCATTAAAATGCGACAAATGCCAAAGGCACGAACCAATGATACACCAACCAACTCAAATTTTATCTACAATATCTTCACCATACCCTTTTATTAAAATGTCCATGGATATAGTAGGCCCGCTAGTACCTTATGGGCCAGCCCAATTACGATTCCTCATGGTGCTAACCGACTATTTTACCAAATGGATCGTACAAACATTTGTTACTTTTCTTCTATTACTTAGAATACTCAACCCCTAAACGTAGCATGTTCTATTGACTTGCTATCACGCCATATAAAGGCCCACAAAATAGATTCCTGAGAAGTCTCTGTTTCATGCCTCCTAAAGGATAAAATAACAGGCTCAATAAAGCTTAAGTTAAATTAAAACATACGATTAAAGAAGTATTATCCCATAATCCGTCGAAGACATATATATGTTTCTTCGACAACAAAAACACAAAAAGAAAAGTAGAACATATCAAACTTCAAACTAAGTCAAATTAACCTTCGCATCAATCCTGATTGACCGAATCTCCAGAAACCTCAGGAAGATCGAGGCGACTAAGAGAAGGATCCGACACCGAAGCAAGACCGGAATCAACTTCGAGCGAAATCTCCAGGTCTTTAAGACGCTCCAACTCCGCCTCGAGCTCGAAGCCACCCTCATTATACTCAGTCAAAGCCTCAATACGAGCTCGTACCTCTTGCAAACGAATCTCCGCAGCCGTTTCCTTTTTCTTCTGCTTCAACTTGTTCTTCACTACAGCCAGAACTCCATCATGTTCTCGAGCAAGAGAGGGACGAGCAAGGTGGTGATCTTTGCGAGCTTGCCTATCTCGACCTTCGATCTCTCGCCTATGCTTCTCCTTCATCGAGTCAAGATCGCTCTGAATAGCGACCTTCTCCGCCTCTGCAGCAGCCAACTTCCTCTTCGACTCCTCAATCTCCGCTTCGCGCTGCCTCTCCACCTCCCTAGCAACCTCCAACTCACCTCGAAGTTGTTGGATCGTGAGAAGATGAACCGCGATCTCCTCCTTACTTGGAAAATTAGCCAATCGTCCCTCCATCAAAGCGGCGTATTCATTGCTCGGCTCCATAGCCTAAGCAAAAATGATAACATCATAGATCGTCATCCCATTCAATAAAGCACTGAAGAAAGATAACGTACCTTGGCATTCGCAACTGCCATCTGAACATAGGCATCACGCTCTCGCATACGCTCCAGAGAAGGGAGCTCGCATCATTCCGCTCTGATCTTACGCCACATCGCAGCGAGGGAATCGAGGTTCTCAAGGATAGGAATCTCGTTATCATATGAAAATGCCCACGAAGAGGCTTCGGGCACGCTCGAAAGACGGACGCCAGGGTTAATCCGCGAAGTACCTTCACCAGAAACGCGTAACGGTGGAGGGAGTCCCGAGCTCGATGACCCTGAAGTCACAGTGTTAATCTCCTCCAAGACCCGACGTCGACGCCGGTGAGTCAATGAATCGACCTCGTCGTTAAGAACTCGATCGCCAGCAGAACTCGCCGAGTTATCCGATGCCTTACGAGTCCCGCCGGCAAGGATAGCAATCGACACCGGCCTAGCCAGAAGGCCAGGAGACTGAGCCTGCGACCTCGATCTAAGAACCAGCCCGCGCTGAACTTTCTGAACTTTTTGAGCTCGCTATAACGACCCGACCTCAGAAGACTCATCAGGACGATCGAGCAACACCTCCTTCTCCTTCTTCCCTAAAAACAAAACGAACCTCGAAGGATTTAAAATCACGCTAATGAAGTATCTCAAAATCTTGTCATGAGAAGGACAACTTACTCTTGTTGCCACGACCTTTCTTGGGCCGAATAGGAACCACCAAGGCAACAGGAGTAGCACGGTTCACACCCGGCGGGAGAGCATAAGCGGTTTGAATTCGGTCATGAGTAAAAGCGAGCCATCGAGGACTACCACGTCGCAAAGGAGCCATTAACCTACAAAGCTTGGGAGTCATGGGCGCAGGGCCGAAGGGCTGTACAGATAAAAAAGAGAGGAGACTTTTAAAAGGGAAAAGGCTAAAAGAGGATCACGAGCATACATTATTCGCAAAAAAAAAAAAAACTTACCAATGTCATCGGACCATTCCCTAGGGATCCTCTCAAAGTCAAAATCCCCGACCGACGCCGGGTTAACCTTAAAAACAAAGAACTTTTCTCTCCATCGATCATCTTTATTGGGAATGCCTTCAATAATAACACGACCAGAGCGAGGAGCAAGAATCATCGTGCCAGGAAGGCCATTGTTCCGCTTTATAGCGAACAATTGCGTCAACTCCCTGAGGCCGAACTCAAGACCTTCCTCCTGAGCTCGGACCCAGGAGGCCAAGAAATAGCGAAAAAAGTTAGGCGCCATCTGGGTAAATGCCATCTTAAGCTCCGCCAACGCCTCAAGAAGAAAACGAGGAAGAGGAAATAATAGGCCGCCGTCCTCGAAATGCGACATATAGGCTCCACAGTACCCCGGTCTCGCGGTCTCCGGAGTTTCGCCGTCTTCAGGAAGTTCAATTTTGACGGTATAATCGACCCCCCAGAGTTCGTAGATTTCCTCGATGTGTTTCGCCTCGAGTATTGTCTTGAGGTGGGGACCAAATTTCTCAACTGCCATAGGTTCGAATCGAGAAGAAATGTCGCGAAAGAGAGAGTAAGAGAAAGAAGAACTGCTATTAGAGAAGACG
>NC_027752.1:25685446-25690946 GCF_000695525.1 Brassica oleracea var. oleracea
AGAGAAAGAAGAACTGCTATTAGAGAAGACGACGCACTCTGTAGAATGTGTATATATACAAAAAAAAAACAGTTCCCGAAGTAGTTAATTGAAGCCAGCCACGAACCTTCGATCTCAGCCACACGATTTAAACAATGGCCGACCAGTCAAATCAAGCCGATGTGCGTGGTATCCCATTTCCCGAGAATTGCGACAACGTCGGACTAAGACGGTTTTTGCCTTTTCGGTTTCTCAACGAACCAAAAAAGGCTGGGGGATAAATGTTGGACCCAATTTCGGTCAATACATTAATGGGCCGCAACCAAAGATATTGGCCGTGAGGAACTAAGGCCCATAGCAAGCGTGCGAGCTCGAGGCGGAGCCATCGAAGTCCCGAAGATCGTGGAACAAGAGACGAAGATCGCGGAGCAGTTACGAAGGTCCCGAGGTCGACTCACTATAAAGGAAGGAGAACGGACATGAAGAAGGACACGTTGAAA
The DNA here is from genome assembly GCF_000695525.1 of Brassica oleracea var. oleracea. NCBI lineage: Eukaryota > Viridiplantae > Streptophyta > Magnoliopsida > Brassicales > Brassicaceae > Brassica > Brassica oleracea. Next base: position 25,685,926 of record NC_027752.1, read on the forward strand.
ACCCTAGAGAGAGGTACACACATACATCGACCTTTTTTTCATCCCAATCTTGGATCCTTTCTTTTCCGATCTCATTTGTATCATTCGATCTAGTTCAACTCATTGTATTCGATCTTATTCATCAATAAAGTTCATTTTTACCTACTGAAAATTGTTTACATCGTTGTGTTCTAAAGATATCGTTGCTACATTATTTGTCTTCCCTAGATCAAACTCCCGATCACTATCAAATACTTAGTGTAGATTTTAGGTTCTACAGTGGTGAGCAAGGTAGTTGCTCGTTTGATTGATTGAGGGTTGATCGATACCAATTATGGATTGTCGATCGATACACCTTTCAGCCCGTCGATCGGTGCAACTACTGAGTTGTCGATCGACGTTCCTTCTAGCAAGCTTTACCGCGCGGCTTTGACTTGTTCACTAGGTTAAACTAAATCAGTTGTCCCTTATTTCTAGCAATCCTAGCACAATATAAACTATATCAGACATAGGACCATGCCTCCGCTTGCGCCCAATTATCTTTAGATAAGGTCTTAGTTAGCTACTATAGATTACATGCATTAAAGAAAGTTCAATTGATTGATATCCTAATAACTTAGCAATTCTATATTTTGGGCTAATCTCTCATGAATATCTGAACCCTAAATCTAACAAAGAGAACTACTCAGACATAACTAAGTAATTCATAACAAGATAGTAATAAAACTACATATAATAGATAGGAGTAGAAAACTTGGAGTTCCAATCACAAATCTCTTAAGAAGTCTTGGATCTTCTCACCAAACCTAAAACTCTAAGTATTTTGCTGTGAAAGAAAGTATGAAAGCATGTGTTGCCTAGAACAATGGCAGAGCACATAAATATAAGGTTAAAACTCGTCAGGGGCAATTTAGGAATTCTGATGGGACTTGGGCTTTAAGTCGGCTGGAACCAAGTCTGGTGTTTGCGCGCTTCACCGTCGATCGACAACTCAAGGTGTGTGTCGATCAATTATCATCTTCAATCGTCGTCCGCTGGACTGGTTCGATGGTCATCTATGAGTCTCTCATTTTATCTCCAAAATGCAACAAAATCACGACTTTCCTCAAAATCACTCTAAAACCTGAAAACAAACTAAAAAGACTCCAACACAACTATAATGTATCTAAAAACAGTTATATACCATGGTTAAAAGTGGGTAAAATCAATGATATATCAACAAGTAATCAGATGAAACATCACATGCAACAAAGTGATACTAGGCATCAAATCTCATGTCCTTATACTCCTCGGAAAACGGAACTGCTGAGAGAAAACACATGCACATCATTGAGAAAATAAAAATAATAGTGTGCTAGAGTTCCTAGTCATATGTTATAGTACATATGTGTAAGAATCCCTAGTCATATGTTCAGTCAAAGTGGAAAATTTGTTTCGACAACAATCAACACGCCAAATATTTTTCAAAATTTCGGTGTAAACATAATCAAGCATAAAGTAAGTTAAATTATTTTAAAGCTCTCATTGATCTCAAGAACGTAAAAGTAAGCAAATTCCTTATATATGTAAACAGTTTCTCTTTGTGTAGATCCATGTTATTATCAAAGAGGGAGACTCCTACGGTAGCGCATAGGTCTTGCAATGTTAATTACTGTGAAAAGTGTAAAATCTTTTTGACAAACAATCAACCACTATTACAAAATTCTCTATAGCCACATTGTACCGCAGAAAAATCGCGACAAAACATAAAATCCACAATTTAACTATGTTTTAATCACGATTTAAAATCGACACGATAACATTAATTAAGCTATAGCTAAAAGGTGCTTAAAATAGCTATTAATCTAGTTAGGAAATAAAAAATGGGTACATTACGCACAGCTAAATCACGAAATAACAGTGGATATAGATCTAATCACGACTTTCCCACGTTTATTTCCTGGCTATAAGTTTAACCACCACTTTGCTACGTTATTTTGGTGACGGTCTTAATTAATAACCACGATTTTGCTACATAATTTCTATGGCTATCTTGGTTTCTTCTTTACTCTAAACATCAAACTCAAATCATATATCTTAAATATTAAATCCGATCTACAAATATAATATTTTCAAACTTTAAACTTAAAGATTAAAAATAAACTCTAAATATTATTTTGTTTAAACTCAAATATGTTTCAAAATTTAGATGTAAGTAGAATCAAGCATGCTGTAAAAGAACCTATTTTTAAACAAGTGGTTTCTAATTTTCGTAGGAAAATGTAATTCTGGCGATTTTGACAAAAAAAAAATAGTTTGTGTGAGGATAAATTTGTGTAGGTACTTTTTTGCCACTATGGAAATGTAAGTGAATAATAAATAAGAAAAAAGATCCAAGATAATGTATTATTGATCTTAAGGGCTAGAACTACAAGGATTGATGTGTAAATCGTAGTTCTTCTCTTCAGAATCTCTCTAAACCAACCGCTTTAATTGTTCATTTCCTATAACTACATCATACATCCACTAGGCTATTGGTACCCAAAAAAATATGATAGGCGCATTATTCTGCAATTCTCTTCAAAATTATCAATGAACAAACGATCCTAATTGTATAAATGGAACTTTATAATTATTTGAACTAAATGTTTGACTATTTATTTAGAAAGAGTTACAAAAAAATATACTAAATGAACAAACGGTTAAATGCTAGAGTCTCAAACTATTATTATTTTTGACTATACATTATTAATGAAGAAAGATCCTAAACCAACCACTCTAAATATTCATTCCCTATAACTACATCATGCATCCACTAATCTATTGGTACCTGAAAAAAACATGATAGGTGCATATTATTATTTTGAAATTCTCGCCAAAATTATCAATGAACAAACAGTCATAAAAGTATCAATGAAAATTTATAATTATTAGCACAAAATGTTTGATTATTTGTTGAGGGGTATTTACAAAACATTCCCTAAATGAACAAACGGTTAAATGATAGACTTTCATACTACAGTAGAAACTTTATAAATTAATACTCGATAAATTAATAAAATATCAAAGTTCCAACATTATTAATTTTATATAGTTTTACGGTATTATTAATATTGACGATACATTATTAATGAACGGACGGTCTTAAACCAACCGCTCTAAATATTCATTCCATATAACTACATCATACAACCACTAAGCTATTGGTACCCGAAAAGTATGATAGGCGCATACTAGGATACTGCAATTCTTGTCAAAATTATCAATGAACAGATGGTACTAAAGGTATCAAAGGAATTTATAATTATTTGCATTAAATTTTGACTATTTGTTGAGGGAGGGTTACAAAACATTCCCTAAATGAACAAACAGTTAAATAATAGACATCCATACTATTATTAACTTTTTGACGGTACATTATCAACGAACGAACGGTCTTATACCAATCTCTCTAAATGTTCATTCCCTATAACTACATCATACATCCACTAAGCTATTGGTACTTCAAAAATATGATAAGCACATACTATTATTCTGATATTCTCGTCAAAATTATCAATGAACAAACTGTCCTAAATGTATCAATAGAACTTTATAATTATTTTCTCTAAATGTTTGACTATTTGTTGAGAGAGAGTTACAAAACATTCCATAAATGAACAAACGGTTAAATGATAGACTTTCATACTATCATTAATTTTGACGAGACATTATCAATGAACAAACGGTCCTAAACCAACCGCTCTAAATGTTCATTCCCTATAACTACATCATACATCTACTAAGCTATGTTACCCGGAAAAATAACAAACAGTCCTAAATTTATCAATAGAACTTTATAACAATTTTCACTAAATGTTTGACTATTTGTTGTGAGAGAGTTACAAAACATTCCTTAAATGAACAAACGGTTAAATGATAGACTGTAATGACACAGTAGAAACTTTATAAATTAATACTCGATAAATTAATAAAATATCAAAGTTCCAACATTATTAATTTTATATAGTTTTACGGTATTATTAATATTGACGATACATTATTAATGAACGGACGGTCTTAAACCAACCGCTCTAAATATTCATTCCATATAACTACATCATACAACCACTAAGCTATTGGTACCCGAAAAGTATGATAGGCGCATACTAGGATACTGCAATTCTTGTCAAAAAGAGAGAGAGAGAGAGAGAGAGAGAGAGAGAGAGAGAGAGAGAAATTAAGAGAGAGAAAGCTCACCTGAGCTCGTCGCCGGGTTCCGTTTAGTAAATCACCCATAACTTCCTAACCATTGATCATCTCGTACATCCAAGGCCATCATCGTGTTCCTCTCGTCGAGACGAAGCCGTAGACACCAACCACGCCTCAAACGGAGCCCGGACGAAGCCGCACGCGCCTCCCGAAGATTCGCCTCGGCGTGCGCGTGAAACACACGCGCCGCCGCCGTTCGCCGGAGCCACCGCGAGTTCCGGCCACTCGCCGCCGCCTCCGACCAACGTTCGCCGGAGCCGCCGTGACCGACCACCGTCCGTTCGCCGCCGGGAAGCTGCCGCCGCGTCGCCGCCTCGCCGCCGTCGCCGCCGTTGACTTTCCGGTAAGCCGCCGCGACGCCGCCGGTGACCGACACCGGTGACTCGCCGGCGACTCGCCAACTCGGCCGAGTCGACCCGGTGAGTCAACTCGGTGACTCGGTCAACCGGTGGTTTGACCGGTTTAAATCGATTTCGATTCGGTTAGGTTAAACCGGTCGGTTAAAATCAATTGGAAATCGGTTAGGGAAAACCGGATTAATTAATTAATTAATTAATTAATTAATTAATTAATTAATTAATTAATTAATTAATTAATTAATTAATTAATTAATTAATTAATTAATTAATTAATTAATTAATTAATTAATTAATTAATTAATTAATTAATTAATTAATTAATTAATTAATTAATTAATTAATTAATTAATTAATTAATTAATTAATTAATTAATTAATTAATTAATTAATTAATTAATTAATTAATTAATTAATTAATTAATTAATTAATTAATTAATTAATTAATTAATTAA
>NC_027752.1:25691302-25692076 GCF_000695525.1 Brassica oleracea var. oleracea
GTTCGTCAGTTTTCTCGGGAGTTATCAGTTTCTTCGGTCATGATTTCGAGGCTATCCAGGAGTGGATATGTGACGTTTCTGCCACCAGCCCACTTCAAGCAATCGTTCCACGAGTTTTGTTACTGGAGATTATGTGGTGTGTGGTATGAGCCATTGGTTGGCATGTGTTGTTGTGTGTACGAGTATATTGACTATTTTGGAGATATATTTGTTTTGTGAACTCGTGGAGATCGCTTTTGAATTGGGGTGCAGCAGCTTGCATTGTGTGGGTGTTGGAGTTACACTTTGGTATGTTTACCAATTTTGGCAGTGTTGATCGTTTCAGAGATGTGTCGGTTTGGACAATTGATATAGGACATTGGGAGCTGTTTATGTCCATCGCGGTGTACCAGTTATGCTTGGAGGGCCGATTTGTTCGGATATTCGTCAGGGATGGAGCTATGTTTTTACGATGTCATCCTTTATGTCATACTTGGGATGGATTGGCTGTCGCGACATCGAGTAGTCTTGGATTGTCCGAAGGCAAGAGTTAATATCCCTAGAGAAGAAGGAAAGATCATTTGCGAGGGAATTCAGACACACCGGGAAATTTCTATCGTCTCCATGTTGCGTGCAGAAGAGTTATTGGAAAGTGGAGCAGAGGGATTCTTGGCAACCATTTCGATGGTTAAGGAGGACGGTCAGCAGAAGCTGCATGATATACCGGTGGTCGCCGAGTACGAGGATGTTTTTGAGCCTTTAAAAGGGCCACCACCAGCTAGAGCGGACGTTCTT
>NC_027752.1:25692287-25693226 GCF_000695525.1 Brassica oleracea var. oleracea
GAACCAAAGAGGTCCAGGAGCTTACTGGGACACTTGCTAGTCTAAGATTATGTGCAGTTACTGTAGAGGGAGAGTCAGTTGGCGCTGAGGCTGTAGGGCGGGCAGACTTACTATGGAGGATACGCAAAGCTCAGGATGGTGATGAAGCTTTGCGTAAGCAGATCGAGATTGAGAGTATTGGTTTTCATACAGCCACGAGCGAGATGTTCATGTATCGAAACAGGATTTGTGTGCCCAATGATGAGTTGTTAAGAAAGGAGATATTACGGCAAGCACACCACTCGAGTTTCTCTATTCATCCAGGAAATACCAAGATGTATAGGGATCAGAAGCGATATTAACATTGGCCTGGCATGAAGAGAGATGTTGCGTCAATTGTATCGCAATGTCAGACGTGTCAGATGGTTAAGGCCGAGCATCAGGTTCCTAGCGGGTTATTATAAATCCTGCCATTACCGGAGTGGAAATGGGACATGGTAACTATGGACTTTGTGACGGGTTTGCCGACTACATCAGGAGGGAAGAATGCGATATGGGTAGTCGTGGATAGACTTACTAAGTCAGCCCATTTTCTAGCGGTTAAGAAGACAGACAGAGCTGATCAGCTAGCACAGACTTACATCAGCGAGATTGTAAGATTGCATGGAGTTCCGGTCAGCATTGTATCGGATCGGGATACAAAGTTCACGTCTGAGTTTTGGAGAGCCTTCCAGAAGGCGCTTGGGACGAAAGTTCATATGAGTACGGCTTATCACCCGCAAACAGATGGTCAGTCAGAGAGGACTATTCAGACTTTGGAGGATATGCTCAGAGCTTGTGTTTTAGATTGGGAAGGTAGTTGGGTGAAGTATCTACCTCTAGCCGAGTTTGCCTACAACAACAGCTATCATTCGAGTATTGGGATGGCACCATATGAGGCTCTATATGGTAGGCCTTGTC
>NC_027752.1:25694731-25696971 GCF_000695525.1 Brassica oleracea var. oleracea
GGTGTGTGTATGAACCGAGCACCTTTTCGGTAGTGTTTTGGCCTGTTAGTGGGCGGCGAGTGTGCACCTCGCTAGGACCATTGTTTGTTGCTTGAGTACTTTAGGTACTGTGTTTGACATGCATTAGAATTAAATTATATTTATTCGGAGTGCTATGTCCGGGTCCATGTACTTCGGGGTGGCATCCCATACCTCACTGAGCGATTCCCCTGTTGCTCACCCCTCACTCTTCCCCTTTTCAGGTGAGACAAACAAGTATGTGATATTTGGACGGACTTGGTACTATTGGACTTTTATTTCGGATTTTATTTGGGCATGGGTGAGAGTTGTCGGGTTTATGGGCTTTTATATTACGGGATATTGTTGGTGGCCCGTCGTCCTTAGTGTCAGGGAGACGGGTGTCACTTTGTTGTATGATGACGCGTTGGGGGTGACACGCTGTCCTCCAGATAGAAGGTGACGGGTGTCACATAGACATTCACAATTTTATTAATTTTTTGATGGTACCTTATCAACGAACAAACGATCCTAAAAAACCCGACTAAATGTTATTCTCTATAACTACATCATACATCCACTAAACTATTTGTACGCGAAAATATAGGCGTATACTATTATTCTGCAATTATCGTCAAAATTATTAATGAACAAACAGTCCTAAGTGTATCAATGGAACTTTATAACTATTTACCCTAAATTTTTGACTATTTGTTGAGAGAGAGTTACAAAATATTCCATAAATGAACAAAACGATTAATGTTAGATATCCAACTATTATTATTTTTTGAAGGTACATTATCAATGACAAACTGTCCTAAACCAACTGCACTAAATGTTCATTCTCTATAACTACAACATACATCCACTAAGCTATTGGTACCTGAAAGAAAATGATAGGCGCATACTATATTCTGCAATTCTCGTCAAATTTATCAATGATCAAACGGTTCTAATGTATCAATGGAAGTTTATAATTATTTGCACTAAATGTTTGACTATTTGTTGAGGGAGAGTTACAAAACTTTCAATAAATGAACAAGTGGCTAAATGATAGGCTTTCACACTATTATTAATTTGGACAATATATTATAAATGAACGAACAATCCTAAACCAACCACTCTAAAAGTTCATTCATTATAACTGCATAACTCACCCATGTATTTTGTGTTTCATTTATGCTATGTTTACACTACTTAGCCGTGTCGTTTATATATCTCAACCGTGTCGTTTACATAACTCAGCCATACCTCAAACATACCCTAAAATCAGAAAATATTTAGATAACTCAGTCATATCGTTTAGATAACTCACCCGTATCGTTTATATAAATCAGCAATACCTCAAACATGCCCTAAAATCGGAAAACTGAATTCAAGTATTTTAAAAAGTTATATTGAAGATCATCTTATCAATATTAAGTGAATATAAATCAACTGAATGTGTATAGTTTCTTGAAGTTGATACTTTAACTTGATCTTGAGATATATGTTCTCTGACAATCACTTATACAATTATTAATTACAAGACTCTAACTTTAATATTTTCTTAAATCTAAACCTCAAATCCTAGACTATAGAATTATAAAGTTATAAAAATTATAAAGTTTATCTTTAAACATTAAATCCGACATATTTTTATTATTTAAAGTTTAAGGTTTAGGTTTATAGTGTAGAGTTAAAATCAAATTTTAATCATTTTTTTAAATAATCTTTAATTTGAAATCCCATTTTAAATTTTGATTTAAACCCGTAACTATATTCTTTAAATTTAAGGAATTTTTAAAACAAATTGAAAAGAACTAAAATTGAAATTTATATTGCTTTTTTCATGACCATTGATTGATTTTAGTCTAAGGGTTCAATATTTTCAATATAAAATTATAATATTTTATAATATTTCAAAATTTAAACTACAAATATTAAATATAAAATTATAAAGTTAAATATTTTAAAAACATTATCTCAAACCATATCTATTTCGAACCTTTAACCCTAAACCACATGCTTTGACCTATACCATAAAACATTAAACTTCAAACTTTAACAAAATTTATTAATCATATACCATGAATTCTAACTACAAATGTTAAAACTGTAATATTTTTATTTTTTTAAATATAATCTTAAATGTTAAATCGAAACCCAAAACACTATATACCAAACCCTAAACTCACTCAATTATATACCCTAAACTTAAAACTTCATATTTAAACCACACATCACTTCATATTTAAACCACA
>NC_027752.1:25697004-25706465 GCF_000695525.1 Brassica oleracea var. oleracea
AAAAAATCAACATAATAAAATCCAAGTTTTAAAATTTAAAACTTTATCAAAAATACAGTTTAATATAAAATATAATTTTAACCATCAAAATTAAAACATTAACCATTGAATGTTTTAATCTAAGGGCTACAAATCCATCTTGGAGTTATCTTCTAACTTCTTTCTCATTGGTTAGTTTTTTTAGTTCAAGGATTACAATTCTTGACCATTGATTAGTTTTGATCTAATGGTCTAAAATGTTTTTTTTCTTCACTTTCTCTCTTCTACTTGACGTCTCCTTCTCCTCTTTTCTTTCATTCGGGATTTCTTCACAGTCCCAAATCTTCTTCTTCTCTCTCAATTTCCGTCTTGTAAACAAGAGAGATTCATACATCATCATTCATTTCTTATGCCTTAGTATATTTTTTTTGTAAATCTTAGAAGAGAGAGAAGAAAAAACGTCAAAGAAGAAAAAAAATTGCTGGAGAAGAAGAAAAAAGTTCGAAGAAGACTGGTCTTCGCCGTCGTCACGGATATTGAGCTCGTCGTCGTCGCCATCTATACTTGCCGACGTCATCCTTGTTGCCGTTTCTCAGATCCATCTTCGCCGGTCTCCGTCTTCACCGTAGTCGCCACCATCACCGCTTGTCACCACACTGGTCACCTCTCTCTCTTTCAATCTCTCTCGCTCTTTCTCCGTGTTTTGAATTTGTTCTTGTTACTGGAAGGTTGACAAGGCAGAGGAGCTTGGTGGTGGAGGAGGTAACAAAACCATTGTGTGACTTGAAGACATCGGAGCTCTCGTGGTAACGGGACTGCGGCGGGGAAGGAAGAAGACAATAATGACCTTGCGGCATCGTGATGTGGAAGAAACACACGGTGACGACGGCTGCAAGTTTTTTTGTTTCTAAGGTTTAGATTAGGGTTGGTTTAGAATTAAACTCAGCCGTAACATATGCATAACTCAGCTGTAAAGTATGCATAATTCAACCGTAATGTATCGAAGACGACAACCACTGCTATAGATCTGTCTCAGATTTTTAAGTTTTTAGATCTATGTTGTTTATGCGACTGATTTGTCTCTTGAATGGTATAAGCCAGCAGTAACGTTCCTATAATTCAGCCGTCGAGTGTAATTTGTTTCGCGGCGTTTCGTATTTTGGGTGGGAACAAACTCATTCCTTAAACTCTGAGCACAATACTAAAACTTTAATCTTTTCTTAAATTTGAACCTGAATCCCTAAACTATAGAACTATAAGGTTATAAAAATTATAAAATCAGCCGTAACATATGCATAAGTCAGCTGTAATTTGATTATAACTCAGCTGTAACGTATGCATAACTCAGCCGTAAAGTATGCATAACTCAGTCGTAACGTATCTGAATAGTATAAGTCAACCGTAACGTTCCTAGAACTCAGCCATCGAGTGTAATTTGTTTCGCAACGTTTCATATTTTGGGCGGGAACAAAATGTTTTGCGCGGGAACAAAATCATTCCTTCAACTCTGAACACAATATAAAACTTTAATCTTTTCTTAAATTTGAACCTCAAACCCTAAACTATATAACTATAAAGTTATAAAATTATAAAGTTTATCTTTTGAACTCAATATTAAAACTTTAATCTTTTTGTAAATTTGAACTTTAAACCCTAAACTATTGAACTATTAAGTTATAAGAAATTATAAACTCAGCCGCAACGTATGCATAACTCAGCCGTAACGTATGCATAATTCAGCCATAACGTATGTGTTGGAGACTCACTGTATGAACTAAAGTTATCATATTCAGATGACGCACCATCTGAGTCATCAAACATATAAATCAGCTTTCAAATTCATCATCTTCTTCATCTTCTCTCATTTTTTTGTTCAACTCTTTCATTTTCTTACAATTTACAGGACTTAGCTTCTTCATCTCTCTCTTTGAGTCTTTTTTTCTTCTGCAAGACGACGAATCCAATGAGAGAGGGAGCATTCTTGCAGGTTGTCGGACACCATACATGACATTGGAGGAGAGGAAGCTTCTCTTTAACAGATCATCATCGAAAACGACGACGACTGCAGTAGATCTGTCTCAGATTTTTTTTTTTTAAATCTATGTTTATAGACCTAGTTGGGGAAACAATAATTACCAGATCCATCAGATCTCAGAGAAAGATGAAGAATAAGATAAAGAAGATAGATAAAAAAGATGAAGAATAAATATAACATAGACCCTTATTTTACTGTTGTAACATTAGACTAGTGATGACATGGCAAATTCGAGTTGATGACATGGAAAATCGGTTAGTCAGCCGCCAAACGAATATATAACTCAACCTAAATAAATCAGCCCTCATGTACAATGTAAGTCAGCCGAAACTTGGATAATATTTCAGTAATTAATCTTTTGCTAATAAATCAGCCGTAATTAGGATGCAAAATCATAAGTCGGTCGTAAATTCAATAACTCATCCAGTCGATGTTCTTTAACTCAGTCGTGGAAACATAACTCAGCAATGTCTTAACTATAACTCAGCCGAATTTTCCAGAAATCAAATCGCCGATGTATAAGTCAGCCGTAAATAAGCTGAGTTTACTGTTAATCCATCCAATTATGGCTGATTAAACATAACTCAGCCGTAACAACATCCCATAAGTCGGTCGTAAATTCAATAACTCATCCAGTCGATGTTCTTTAACTCAGTCGTGGAAACATAACTCAGCAATGTCTTAACTATAACTCAGCCGAATTTTCCAGAAATCAAATCGCCGATGTATAAGTCAGCCGTAACGCGTGTACGTAAGTCAGTCGTTATCCCATAAATCAGCCAGATTTCTGTAAATCAGCCATAACTAACAGCTGACTTATGTTCTTAAGTCAGCTGTTTTCTCGTAAGTCAGCCGCATTGTTTAATTCAGCCGCAACGTAGCAATAACTCAGCCGTAACGACGTATATAGCGGCTTTACGGCTGACTTAATGAAAACACAGAACCAAATTCCTACGTGGGGCCGGGTTTTTGCTTATGTGGCACTAAAAAATAATGGCATTCTTGTAAATACGTTTTTTTCTCGTAACATAAAAAAATGGCACGCTTATTATAAAAAAAAATGGCAGTAATAAAAAAAAGATTTGTATGGTTCTAGTCAATTGTTCTAAAATATGTAATGTTTGAGTAAACTTCCCATTTTATTATATAAACAAGCAAGCAACATGAGTTTACCACTTCGTCTCTTCTCAATTTTTTTTTTTTGTGTGACTAATCTCTTTCTTTCAACCCATAATCTACTGAATATGGCAACAATTGCTAAGGAACTAGTATAATCTGATGGGTGTAATGAAAGAATTAGTTGTCGTTTGGCATTTGCTACCATGTTTTTTTCATACTTTGTTTTTTCATCTTCACTCAGACAACTTTACGAGAATTGTGTAGGTCGGGTGCAAACAATTTCCTTGTAGTGTTAACTACCATGAAAGAGAGACAATCTCCTTAACAGCCATCTGCTCGTCACAGGCTCTGTTGATGCGTCTCCGGTGCCGAACATGTCGATGAGCTCTGGTTTAGAGCTGTAATTCAAGTTCAACCATAGAGTCGCAGACATGTGCGTATTACGAAATAGAGAAGATGAGAAAAGTTTGTTACATTCATTCAGCTCAAACTTTCTGTTACAATCAAACCGTCTTTATATAGACGTTAGATAACCGGAATGAGTTAACCAAAATCATCTAATACATTGAACCAACTAAACCAATACTCTAATAGCCCCTCCCAAGATGGCGACGAGATTGAATTAAGTCCCATCTTGCCAACAATAGAATGAAAGAGTCCTGCCTGTAATGGTTTAGTGAATAAGTCAGCTACTTGATTAGCTGAAGTGAGATGAAGAGTCCTGATGAGCCCCTCTTTGACACGGTCCCGAACTTTATGACAGTCTGATTCCAAGTGCTTAGTATGTTCATGAAAGACCGCATTGTTAGCTATGTGAATTGCCGCAGTTGAGTCACAGAAGAAAGCCACATGATTGTCTGGAGGCGCATCAAACTCCCTGAGTAGTTTTACGAGCCACTTGATCTCTCGAACACCATGACCCATTGCTCTATATTCAGATTCTGCCGAAGAATGAGAAACCGTGTCTTGCTTCTTGGATTTCCAAGTGATCAATGATGATCCAAGAAACATACAATAACCGGTTGTGGAACGTCTAGTGTCTTTACAAGCACCCCAATCTGCATCTGTGAAAGCCTTGAGTGCCAAGTCAATATTATCTGCATAGAACAAACCCATCCCAATGGAACCTTTCAAGTAATGTAGGACTTTGTAGGCCGCACGGAGATAAGATTGTTTTGGAGCAGAGCAATACTGACAGAGCTTGTTTACTGCGAAAGTAATGTCAGGTCTAGTGATGGTTAAATACATCAACTTCCAAACCAGACGCCTGTAAACAAGAGGCTCATCTAGAAGAGGTTCTTTGCTGTCTTGACATAATTTATTTTGAGGATCCATTGGGATGCTTGAAGGTTTACAAGCAAGAAGACCTGCACTTCAAGAAGTTCCAATGTGTATTTTCTTTGAGAGACTGAGATACCAGATGAAGACCGTGCAATCTCTAAACCCAAGAAGTAACGAAGAGGACCAAGGTCTCGAAGCTTGAAATGACCAGCCAAAGATTTCTTAAAAGAATCCATATCGTCATCATTGTTTGAAGCAATGATGATATCGTCAACATAAACCAATACTGCCAAGTATCTCCCACTAGTCCGTTTGATGAACAAAGTGTGATCAGAATGTGACGATTGAAAACCAAGGGAGACCAATGTGGAACTGAATTTTAGAAACCATTGACGTGAAGCTTGTTTTAAACCATAAAGAGATTTGTTGAGTTTACATACAGCATTAGTGACTCCTTCTTTAGGTGTGTATCCCGGAGGTAGTGCCATGTATATTTCTTCTGACAAATCTCCATTTAAGAAGGCATTTGATATATCCAGTTGAGTCAATGTCCATTTCTTTGCAGAAGCCACAGCAAGGAGAGTCTTGACAGTGTTCATCTTAGCAACTGAAGAAAATGTATCCACAAAATCTATTCCTTCCTATTGTGTGTAGCCTTTTGCCACCAAACGTGCTTTATAACGTTCCAATGTTCCATCTGCGTTGAGTTTAACTTTATAAACCCATTTGCAGCCGATGGAATAATGTCCCATGTATGTGTAGACTCCAAAGCCAGTAGTTCTTCATTCATCGCTTGCAGCCATGCATCAAATTTCTTAGCTTGTGTGAAGGAAGAAGGCTCTGGATGTAATGTAATAGCACATATATAGGACTTATAACCTTCAGAGAGCTTCTCATATGAAAGATAAGAAGCCAGAGAATACGGGATGTCTGTTTCAGTCATATTACAGTAGTAGTCATGTAGATATGCTGGAGATATAGACAACCTTCTTGGTGGTATTTCATTATTCTTATCAGCTGCAACTTCAGAACCGTGTGGAAGATGACCAGGTACAACTGTAGGAGATTCCCTCTCTACTACAGGACTGATATCTACAATATCATGAGTTTCTGACTACTGGAGATTCCCTCTCCTCTGTAGCAGAAGACTCATCATGAACACAAGAAGGTTCTGTAGAAGCAGGGTTAAGAATTGAAAAGAAATCATACTTTTCATCATCATTGTTGTGAAACGGGAAAATATCCTCATGGAACACAACATTGCATGAGATAAGTATGTTTTGAGTCTCCAAGTCTAGTAGTTTATAGCCCTTATATCCAGCTGGATATCCAAGAAAAACACATGGGCGAGCTCGTGGCTGAAACTTGTGTCTGTTTTTAGAAGATGTAGAGCTATAAACCAAACATAAAAAGACGCGTAAGTCCTTATATGGAGGTTGATGGGTTGTTAAGAGATGATACGAAGACTTGTTGTGGAGAAGAGGTGACGGTAGTCGATTAATCAAGAAAACCGCTGTTAGAACACAATCTCCCCAATGGTGTAGAGGTAAATGATATTGAAACATTAATGACCGAGCCACATTGAGAATGTGCTGATGGTTCCTCTCAACCACTGAGTTCTGCTGAGGTGTTTCAGGACATGAGTGATAAGCCACGATTCCTTTCTTGCTATACAGAGAAGTAAACCGTAGTTCTGGAGCATTATCAGAACGTACACCTTTCACTTTGGCCTTATACTGAGTTTCAATCATCGAGATGAAGTCTGGAAACACCTGAAGAACCTCTGATTTGTTTCTCAAGAGATATATCCAAGTTACTCTTGTGTGGTCATCAACGATTGTCAAAAATATTTATATCCTTCTGGTGTTGGTACTGAGAAAGGTCCCCATATGTCAATATGTAGCAGATCAAAAGCATTAGCGCAGAGGTTGTTGTTAGACACATACGGTAAGTGCTTTTGTTTGGCTAAGGGACAAACTGAGCAATGAAAAGATCCTTTATTTATTTGTTTGATTCCAAGTACATCAGTGATCATATCGATCTTTTCAACAGAAGGATGGCCTAACCTATTATGCCATAGAGCTGTGTCTACAATGACATTAATAGAAGGTTTTATTCTCATGCTTGCGTCTGCAGATATTGTTGATCCATAGAGGACGTACAGGTTGGCAATCTGCTCACCCTGACCAATCATCAATCCCCTGATAGGATCCTGTATCAGACAAGTTCCTTCATCAAACATTACTCTACAACCCAAGTCTTTCGTTAGCTGACTAATGCTCAATAGATTCAGGCGAAAGTCAGGGATATATAACACATTAGTCAACAAAAAATACTCATTTAATCTTATCTGACCAATGCCTTCAATGTTTATGTTCTGACCTGTAGGAAGAGTTACTGACTTGTTTATAGAATCAGTCAGGTTTTCAAACAAATTCCTATCATGTGAATCATGGTGAGTCGCACCACTGTCTACAATCCATGATGTAGAGGTAAGAACATTGGTTGTAGCTCTTAAAATCCCAATAAAACCAATAGTAGAGGAAGATAAAGTCATACCAGGCAAAGTTGTGATGGTTCCATTAGATGTAGAAGCAACCGATGTCTGACTTGGCTGAAGTTGTGCATTGAAATACTCAATAACTCCTTGAATCTGATCCTGTGAAAAAGTATTCAGAAGATCTGAGCTGCTATCAACTTGTTTAGTATCAGATATCGCCAATTGTGCCACTACTGGTTTCATTGTGTTGCCTGATTTATCACTCTGAATGGGTTTCTTATGCTTGAAGCCCGGAGGGTATCCATGAATTTTGTAACACTTATCAACCGTGTGTCCATTGTAACCACAATGCGAACATATAGGTCTTGAAGGCTTCTGATTGTAAGTAGCATTGACTGAAGCAGGGAAGGTCTCAGTGCTTGCAACATGAAACGCACTGGCATTATGAAGAGGAGCAATGTTCCTTTGGTTGAAGTCTTGATCCAAGAGGTTATAAACTTCAGAGAGATCCGGGACATGCTTCTTCATAATGATCTGGCTCCTCGCAGTTGAGTAAGATTCACTGAGACCAGCCAAGAACTTAATGACCTTCGTATGCTCTGACTTCGTTGCTGTTGCCTTACAACAGGTACATGTTTGAAAAGTTTTCACGCAATCTGCTCCATCGATATCATCCCAAAGAGTTTTGAGTTTCGTATAATATGAAGAAAGATCTGATGCACCTTGCTGGAGAGAACAGATTTGCTGAGTTAACTGATATGATCTCGGTAAATTTGTGAGATGGAATAGAGTCACTAAGTCTTTCCATATCTCAGAGGCATCATTGAATCTCAGAATGCTTCCATAGATTGGCTTCGTGACAGAGTTCAAGATCCATGATTTCACCATACTGTTACATCTTGACCAGATTCTATAATGAGGATGCGATTCAGCTGGCCTAGGGAAAGAACCATCAACAAAAGCTATCTTGTTCTTTGCATCCAAAGCTATAGTCATCGCAATACTCCAAGTATTATAGTTGGATCCGTCAAGTACCTCAGATATGAGTGATGTTCCCGGATTGTCACCATTTGTCAAGAAGTATGGTGAGTATTGAATCCCTCCGAAATAAAAAGCTTGATTGTGAATCTCTGGAATAAGAAAAGGACTCGGCGTCGGAATAGACTGATTCGAGATCGGAATAGATGGAATCGTCGTCGAAATAGACTGATTCGCGTTCGGAATAGATGGAATCGTCGTCGGAATAGACTGATTTGACTGTGAGTTGTTCGGAATCAAAGTCGGAATAGACTGATTCGTTGGGGACGGCGTCGGAACAGATGATGAGGAAGTGAAATTCGTTTGTCTCGTCGATCTTCGTAATGTAACCATCGCCGGCGTCAAGATCAACGTCGGAGAAGAATGAGATGATCGAGAGCTCAGGATCGTCATTGTTGAACTTCGATTCAACGCTCAGATACCGAAATAGAGAAGATGGGAAAAGTTTGTTACATTCATTCAGCTCAAACTTTCTGTTACAATCAAACCGCCTTTATATAGACGTTAGAGACGTTAGATAACCGGAATGAGTTAACCAAAATCATCTAATACATTGAACCAACTAAACCAATACTCTAATAGTGCGCCAGCGATAAGACAATTCTGCTTGAGCTCCTGATTGTGCGAGGATTGAAGCCATCAGCTGTTGACTTTGATTATTTAATGACATAAACGAATGTGGGAGGAATCGGAGATGGAGGAGAGACCAATAAAATTGATTTTGGTTTAGGTTTAAGACCAGGTTAGTTCAGTTTTTTTGGTAGTACTGTATTGAGTTTGAAACCGGTATTCTGGTTCGTATTTATGGTTTTGTCACATGATATACCTAATACTGTTTAAACCAACATTCATGGGGGATTAAGTTTAAACCTTTTATTTCAGAGAGATATACAACGAGGCAATAGTTTGAAAAACATTTGATACTATACGAGAGTTCTCGTGTGACCCTTAAAACTAAGATAAAATTATGATTGGTTGTACATTTAAAAAAGTGTTGCATCAAAACTTATATAATTAAGATAAATGAATATTTAGATCATGGATCTAAATAGTTGGGATGTAGGTGCAGAAAATTTGTTGTAAGAATTTAGTTGGTAGATTTTAGGTTTTAGTGACGTAGTTGTAAGTTTTTAATGTAGAAAGATATTACAAATTTTAAACCAGTGTTTTAAGAAAAAATATTTTAAAAGGATTGTATATTTAAAAGTGAGGGTCAATTAAATTACTAAGAGAATAATTGGAAACAAAATTTATAAAAAAAATTAAGTGAAGTAAAACATTTTTACAATCCAACCAATCAAACACATAACTAAAATTTTATCAATTTTTTATTATTTTGCGCATTACCTTATATATAATTTCCAATAACAAAAATACCAGATATTTGGATATTGAAATTATTGAAATTTGTAAGACATAAATAATAAATACTTGAAAATGATTTTATAATTTTTTAGCTATTTATATTTTTATAATATATTATAATATTTATATATCAAAATAAACATA
>NC_027752.1:25706746-25718400 GCF_000695525.1 Brassica oleracea var. oleracea
AGAGTTTTTCCTCCAAAATAGATAATCCATGTTCGTGTAGATGCTTGATACTGGAAATACCTCTGGGCCTGTTGGGGTTGCTGATAGGCTCCAAACTTGTAGCGCTGGCGGGCATTCAAAGATGGCATGAGTTACAGATTCTTCTAATTCTCCACACCTCGGGCAGTAATTATCACATCTCATATTGCGTCTTGCTAAATTCCTTGTTACTGCCACGTGCCCAGTCAACAACTGCCATATAAGATGACGTATCTTCGTAGGCGCCTTCAGCTAGATATTACCATTTTTAAACCAGTGTTTTAAGAAACAAATATATTTTAAGAGGATTGTATATTTAAAGGTAAGGGTATATTAAATAACTAAGAGAATAATTGGAAACAAAATTTATAAAAAATATTAAATGAAATAAACATCTTTACAATCCAGCCAATCAAACACATAACTAAAATTTAATCAATTTTTTTTTTTCATTTTTCTCATCACCTTATATATAATTTCCAATGAAAAAAATATCAGATATTTGGATATTAAATTTTTTGAGATTTGTAAGACAGAAATAATAAATAACTGAAAATAATTTTATAATTTTCTAGCTATTTATATTTTTATAATAAATTATAATATTTATATATCAAAATAAACATACATCCAAAATATATAATAAAAACAAAATTTTAACAAAAACCCGGGTGTAGCCCGGACCGACCTTAGTTTTAGAATATAAATGAAGATTATTTAAATTTTATTTGAAGAAAATAATGAAAACATTATATTTTTATTTAGTCCATATTTATCTTCATAAAATGTTATAGTTACTAAATAATTTATTCTACAATTTAACATCCAATATCTTTTTAAAAAATGTTGATTTATATTTTGCCAAAAGAAATCATCAACTTTAAAAGCGATTTTAGTCACACTGTTAGTCAACTATAACGGTTGACAAACAATAGCACTAAAATGATGTGATCAACGGAAGCTTACGATTAAAATGGTTTGTCGATAAATATAAGTGTTTTTTTTAATAGAAAATTGGTGTTTTATTTCGGTCAAATTTGAAAGTTGATGATTTAAATGGCACTTTTTTTTTTTTTAAGTTTCGCTATTAGTATGTTTATATTAGAAAAGTAATATAAATTAATTTTGATGGCTTTACTTCTGCAACACCTCCAACAGTCTTTATCCATCTTCCTATAGCTCGTTGAATCTGAGTTGAGTTTTGTCAGACTCGAATAAGAGAAAACAAAACTTGAGTGTGTGTTATTTCAAAACTGTTTTATTAATCAGAAAAGAGTGAGATTACAGAATGTATGAACAAGAGGAGGCGCTCGTTAGAGTTGGCCGGAAAAGTACAAGTCGGCAAGAAGAATAAAGTGTAAAATTCTAATTTCTAGCCGCCAGTTTCTGTTGAATTCAAGTTTGGATCCTTTCCTTGGTAGCCCTTTTTCTCTTTTATACATGAACCTCTATCCCCTTTGTCCTAAGTCGGTTTGACCTAATTACCCAGGCTAAGCTTAACGGACCGAGCAAATGGGCTTAGCATTTGGGCCGAGCTCATGTGCCGTGCTTGTAGCGCTGAGTAAAGTTGGGCTGTTTAGCTGAGGACTACTGTCGAGCTGATGAACCAAATTAGATCGGTTCGGGTAACGCTGGGTTCGAGTCGGATTTTTATTTTTTCATAAAATTCAAAGTGAACCAAATTAGAAATAGTTTGGGTTTAATTTGGGTTCAAAGCCAAAAATCCTGAAAAAGGCCCAAAATCCCAAGTTAAACCTGGAAAAAAACAGGTAATTAATATAATTCGAGGTTTTGAATGTTTTATTTATAAATTATATTATATATATAAATATTTTAAATATTCTGGTGGCCGTTTGGTTTTGTGCTCGATTTTAGTGTTTTGAATTTAGAAAAATAAGAATCGTTCGACTTTTTGTAAATTTCTGTCCAGTTTTGGTTTGGTTTCATTTATTTTTTGGGTTTCGGATAATATGTCCACGACTAATGTCTCATTAGTTTCTTATCCGTGTTGAATCTCTATCTATATAATATGATCATTTCTGTTATTATCCTTAGAATACCTTATAATATTCACAATATTAAACTCATATTTTTATGTTTTTCAAATGAAAAAATCCTAAACTTTTTTTTTACTCTAAATATTGAAATAGCAACATTGAAATACCTATCTATGGCTAATTCTCTCTCTTTTAAGCATAATTTGAGGTGCCGAATTTCTAAAATAAATAAAATCGCAAATGTTTGGCATGAGTAAATAAATAAGATCTCAAACCATCTCTATCGATCGATATAAGTTGAGTAGAGCAAGCTCTATCTGCATTTTAGAATACAATAAAGAATAAATAAAATAACACACTCAAACCCTCTGAACATCAGCAAGATGTAAACCAACTGAATATGAAATATAGTCCTGCTATTCGATAACAGTTTCGAAAGTTGGAGACTGTAGCATCCCAAAACCTGGAAGGGACCGTCGGGATAGACTTGGGACAAGAGAACCAGCAAGCTGGTCAATAGGCTTAAGGTTAAGCTTACCAAGGTTGAACGGAAGGCTTAAATGGTCTGAGACTTGATATAAAGACTAGGCCTTGCAAGGGAAACGTGGCTGCTTTGATTCAGATCATAAGAAATGATTATGAACAAGGTATTATGAAGGGATGATCAGAAATTATCATTAATTGTATAGTTCGGGTCGGAAAATGGACCAAGAGACTTATACAGATGGAATGTGACGTGGTGAGGAAGCTGGATGAGCTGGAGTAGCTAAAATACTAGCAGAACCATCTGAACACTCAGCTAAACCAGCTAAACACTAGCTGCACACTCACTGATCAGCTCACACTAGCTGAACTACTAGCTAAGCTAGCTGGGCGAGCTGGCGGTCATCTCAACTTATCTGACCAAGTTGGTTGGCTACTGACCTTGCTGGGTGGTCTGACACTGTAGGTGGACAGTGAGATAGGTCAGGGACGGACTGGTAACTGCCAGGCCCAAGGGATGCAATCTGGACGATTGATTTAATCAATGGCTAGAATTGATACCGAAGAGATGCAATGGTTAGAAAAATCACCACCCTTTCTCCTATAAAATGAGGACGGTTCTGTGGCTTTTCAGGCACGCCAGGGGTTACTCCTACATCCTGAAACACATATAAATACAGAGAAAATACATAGAGTTGGTTGGATTCAACATCCAAGACCAAGAGTGGTGTGGAGGCCACAAAGAGGCAGTTTTGGGAGAGATCAAAGGGGAAGTTATGAACGACCCTTTGATGGGTTTTGATCCGTGTTAATATCTCCCAAAGCATCCCCCAGAGCCTGAGAACACACGCAAATGGTCAGGGAAGAAGAGGGATGGCTGGATTCCACTTTCTATGGCCAATATAGCCTTAAGGACGGATGTGCGTGAGAAGGCAGTTTCATGGGAGTTGGGAACGACCCTTTGATGGTGTTTGATCATGTATGATCATGCCCTAGGATTCCTCTATAGCCTGGGAACACACGCAAATGTTCAGGAGAGAATAGAGAAGGCCGGACTCCACTATCAATGGCATGGACAACTTTGAAGGCAAATGCAGTGTAGAAAGCGGTTTCATGGGAGTTCAATGGAAGGGAAGATTGGTGCGACCCATGAATGGATATTATCAATACTGGAAGTATATGATAAGACTTGATAAAGGCGTGTGCAAGAGGAGCAGGGACGTCCATGATAAGCGAAGGCGCAAGATCTAGTAAGATCAAGTATAAGGTAACCGATTTATGATTACTTCCCGGTTTATGTTTATGTCTCTTGAGGTGCGATCAAGGCCAAGTATGGCACGCCCCTTGAAGAATATATATATTGTGATGTAAACTAAGGATTCAGTACCTTGAGGAAAGGGGTGGATCATTGTTGATCTAATTCATCCATCTGGGATGATAGTTAAATGGTACACGTTGGATAGTGATCCATGGCGGGTCATGGATTGGTGTTGGGTTTGATCATGGTGTGAATCATTGATCCAGCTCATGGAGAAACCACATGGGGCTCCTAGTATAATAGGAACCATGTGGAGTGTAAGGTCCAATTCATTTGGAACCAGCAGCAAGCCATGAAGAAGCGTATGGCTAGTACTATGTGGCGCGAACCATAAGTATTGAGCCTAGGTGTGATTATTCAAGGAAGGCTGTGTGTGATCTGATCATGGGTAAGAATGAACGACCTGATCCTTAAATGATGGATCAAGGTGTCTGATGTGATTGATCAAAGGATGCATTGGTTGTAAGAGCAAGGCTGATCGGCTACGTTGGGACATGGTTCCATGGCCGGTTAGGTAAGTGTGGGCACTCATCAGTTCTGAGTCATGTGGGGTGGTTGTTTGATTGACTTAGGAATTGATGGGAATTATTAGTCCAGGAGCTGGACTTGGTATCATAAGCTAATAAGATAAAAGGATGTTGAATGATGCATGAGCCGGGAAGGGCCAAATGCATATCCTTAGTTGTTTGAAGACTTCTCAAGGGTTAGTTAAGTCTGTGGGGTTGGTTGGCTGAATGACTAAGTACCTAAGGGAGATGTTTTATGAGTAAAGGAACTGTACACAGTATATGGCAGCTGGCCATAGCTCGGCCATAGCTCAGTTCGAGTATGACAGCTCGATCAGCTGGTCTACGAGTTCATTCAGTTAGAGCAGCTGGGCCGATCAGCTAACAAGCTCTGTGGATGTGGCCAAGGTATAATCTAGCAATATTTGCTTAGATAGAATGGTTTAGAGGATTGGAACCTCAGATAGTTAGACTTGAACCGAATTAAGAACTGATCTCTAAGCTGAATGGTAGCTAGTTGAGCTAACTAGAGCATAGATGATTAGACCGGTTAGGTGTTTAGTTGGATTTATATCCAAAGTTATGAAAGAATATTCCACTGCGTATAACTATGAATGATCTAAGCTATGAAAGGCTAAGGAAGTTTCTAGCTAAGGTCTAAGGTAGCCATCGCCAAAGGGCGAACTTATAGAAGTATGGCTAAAATTAAGACGTTCGGCCAGTATATGGTCTGAGCGACGAAGGACATCGACCGCGGCTTAGGCTGCCGGGTTGAGGCCCTTCAAGTTGGTATCAGAGCATGCTTGATCCTATTATGGACAGTGCTCAAAGATGTTAAGTTCCTAACCAAAATTTCTTTTGAAAAAACTAAATTGACTTGAAAGCCTTAGATGTGTTGAGTCCAGTAAGAGTTGAGGTAAGACAGGGTATCGTACTTGAAAATGGTAAAGTTCCAAGACGAACCAGCTTAACCAAGATATACTTGATAGACCATGGATTTGACCCACTTTTACCCATGGTTTATAAGTGTTTTAACTACTATTTATTATATTCTAGAGTCTATTTAGTATATTTATAGGATCATGAGTGATTTGGAAGAAAGTGATGATTTTGGAGCATTTTGGAGATATTTGGAGAAAACATCCGACCTGACCATCGAGCACGACCATCGGTGGATATGCAAGAGAAATAATCGATCGATGTTTACATCGTAGCCGACTTAGAGCTCAAGTATTCACCAATTTACAAGATTACCCCAGACGAGTTTTAACCTAATTATATAAGATTTACCAACATGTTAGAGGCAAAATATGCTTTCTTGTTTTACTATTTTCACAACAAAAGGTTTTCGAGGATTTTTAGTAGATTGGAGAGAAGATCCAAAGAGATTTGTGATTTAAATTTCATTGATGTCTATCTATATATCTATGCAGTTTTTATACCTAATTGATGTTATGAATTGCTTAGCCATGTCTGAGTAGTTCTCTTTGTTAGATTTAGGGTTTAGATAGGTTATGAGGGATTAACTCCAACTATAGATTGCTAAGTTGTGATATTCATCTTTAGGATTGTCATTAATGTTTGTTTCTAGATTAGCTACCTAGAACTTGTCCTAGGTGTTGTAGACATAAGCGATAGCTTGCATCTCACCCTGAATCTATCCTAATTGAGCTAAGATTGCTAGAGTAAGGCGAAAGCTGATCTAGGAAGCTTAGTGAGCACATTCAACCCGCACGTTAAAGCTTGGCCAAACGTGTCGATCGATATTCCAATTGAATAATCGGTCGATGGTTCAACAAGTGTATCGATCGATAGTCTTATAGAATCATGGATCGACACTGGTCAAAAGGCAAACCTTGAAAGCGAGAGCCTAATGGTTTGTTTGTAAGTGTTGACCTCTGTAATATCATGCATACAAGTTGTTAGGCATCTGTAGGAAGTGAATAAAAACCCTAAGTCTTGCTACTTTCATCTAAGTATCAAAACCCCAATCAAATCAATCGAACAACTGCCTTGTTCACAAACATGCTTTTACATTTAAACATAATCAACCTACCTTAGTCAATTTAATTAGATTTATTAGGTTCCCTAGCTCCTTGTGAATTTGATCCCTAAGTACTACAATTGAACCTCTTATTTGAGAGAGCAATTCTCTCCTTAGGGTAATTCGAGTGAAATTAAATTTGGCGCTGTTGCCGGGGAGTTTTGATCGCTTAATAGATTTAATTCGATTTAGTCTATGTTTCTTCTTAAAACCACTTTCTGACACAAAATTGTTTTCTTGTCTTTTCAGGTACGTGCCTAGCAGTACCAGAAGCAACAAGGAAAATCAATTGATATTTTTATCAGATTCTGCAAGTTTGGAACATTTAATCCGCAATGGAAGATGCTCCTCATCGATCGACAACAACACTAGTTCGTCGCTCGTTTCTCGTCAACCACCGTCGACCAAGACACCAGTCCCGTCAACCGACACTCGCTCACCACTGTCGACCGAAGACACTCTTCCGTCAACCGATATCTTCCATCCGACGTCGATCGATACTCCAGTCCGAACATCCATCGATACTGAGCCGTGAGACATGGTTGCCACCTTGATTCTTGTACGTGATGATAAGGGAGACCTATATGACCAGTAGGGTCATCTGCGTAATGCAGCAGGTCAAAGGATAGATGCTCAGGAGGCCGCAATCCCTGAGTCTGATACATATGCTACAGGAGCTGCTCAACCTGTAGATGAGGCTGCTCGACCCAGAACGTAGGCTGATTACAACCGTCCAGATCAGTTCTACACCAACAGATCAGCTATTCGTCCTCCAACTATCCAGAGAGGGGATTTTGAGTTGAAGCCACAGTACTACACACTCGTCGGACAAACACCCTACTATGGGTTATCTCACGAGCATCCTATGGACCATCTGCAGAAGTTCGAGGATCTCATATCTGCTATTCAAGTCAAAGGATTCCTTGAGGACTACCTACTTTGCAAACTCTTCAAGTACTCACTTGTTGGAGAGGCTTCACATTGGCTTAAGCAGTTACCACCAGGATCTCTCACATCCTGGGCCGACATCAAGAATGCATTCCTATGCAACTTCTTTGATGACGCGCGTGCTGAAGACTTGAGGAGCAAGATTGCCACATTCACTTAGGAGCCTACAGAGTCCTTCAGAAGCTCATGGATCAGATTCAAGTCTTACCAGAGGGATTGTCCACACCATGGTTTCAATGAGGTGCAGCAGCTCAGCACCTTCTTCAGAGGCATCGCAATGCAATATTAGATGGCTCTTGATGCTTCCAACGATGGAAACTTCAACAACAGGAATCCATAGGAGGCTGTGAGAGTTATTGAGAACTTAGCATCCAACAACATCACCAAGAACACTGACTTTGAGAGGAAGAGATCTGCTGCCGTCCTTTGGAATGACCAGATGGATGAGGTCAGAGCACAGCTGGACAGTGTTCACAAGCTTCGCAGGAAACAGTCTTGCTTAGTAGAGGATGCAAAAGCTGTAGACATAGAGGGTAAAGCAGAGGTAGAAGAAGATGTGAACTTCATTGGAGGAACTGTATTTCAGAGGTCTGGAAACCAGAATGGAAACTTCTATGACAATGGGCAGAGGAGTAATTTCAACCAGAGTTCGCAGTACCCGGAACCCTACAGCAACAACTACATCAACAACATGAGTTATGGAAACTCATCCTACCAGAAGCCACACCACCTACTCAGGAAAGCAGGATTGAAGCAATGCTTGATAGGGTTCTTGAGGGACATCAGAGAATGACGGTGGACTTCAATGGAAAGATCGATTCTGTCTACAACAACCTG
This sequence comes from Brassica oleracea var. oleracea, assembly GCF_000695525.1. NCBI lineage: Eukaryota > Viridiplantae > Streptophyta > Magnoliopsida > Brassicales > Brassicaceae > Brassica > Brassica oleracea. The sequence goes on from NC_027752.1 coordinate 25,714,898, forward strand.
AACACAAAGTTTGAGACTTTGAACACTCATGTGAAGAACCTGGAGATGCAGGTTGTTCAAACATGAGAAGCTGTTAAGAGGCAAGAAGCCTTAACAAGAGAGGTAGGAGATGATGTGATGAAGCACCACATGAATGCCATCATAGATGATGATTTCTGGCAAGTGGTGAAGCAGGAGAAGCTGCAAGAAGGAGATTTCGAAGTAGAGAGTTCGAGGAGTTTCGGCGGATCGCATTGGTGTCGATCGACGCCAGATCTCGAACATCGATCGACAGACGTCAACCAAAACCAATCGACAGCCACTCCAAAACATCGATCGACGACACCTACGGAGTCGACCGCATCTTGCAATGCTGTGAGGATCATTACTCACGAGGAGTTCGCAGCAAGACACCCACATCCACCCAGGCCTGTTTATGTCAAATTCGATCGGCAAACTGGTCCTACCATCGATCGACAGAGAGAGACCGCCATTGATCGACAACCTCCAGCGCCCATCGATCGATGTGCACCTCTCACATACCGAGTGTAGATGCCAAAGATAGACGTCATCAGTCTCAATGCACTCAGGCCACAACTCAAACCTTCAGCTAACCAACCAGAGACCACCAGCACACATTCAGATCATGCTGCAGAGCCTATGGAAGTTGATACGGCTCCTATGGGGAGAACCTTGAGGAAGAGAAAAGGAAAGGTTGCTAAGCATCTGAAAAGGGCAGCTAATGAGAAGGAGATGGAAAGTTTCCAAAAGAGAGTCTTCAAGATTCCTTTAGAGAAACCATTCGAGGAGGCCTATTTTACCCAAGATTGTGGATGTTCTTCCGAGAAACCAGAGAAACTGAAGAAGACATTAGGAGAATGTTCTGTGAGGCTACAGATAAGATGAAAAATAGGATTACACTGAAGAAGAAAAGTGATCCTGGGAAGTTTGCGATACCATGTACGGTGAAGGGTATCGAATTCCACATGCTCTGTGTGACACAGGAGCATCAGCCAGCATCCTACCTAGGGTTATGGCAGACCATCTGGGTCTGAAGGTGGAGCCTTCCAAGGAATCTTTCACTTTTGTGGATTGTTCTGAGAGAAGCTCAGGAGGACTTGTAAGAGACCTAGTGGTGCAGATTGGTAATGCCCTAGTTCCAGTTGATTTCCATGTCTTAGATATCAAACTGAACTGGAACTCTTCTCTGTTGCTTGGGAGAGCCTTCTTGTCAACAGTAGGAGCAGTGTGCAACATGCAAACCAACCAGTTATGCCTGACGCTCATAGATCCACATGTCCACTACAATCCTATTCCAGTCATGAAGCCACATGCATCCTCCAGAAGAATTGATGATCCATGACTCATCGCAGCATGCCACTGTGGAGCTGAGTATGAGACAAAATATTCGGCATCGATCGAAACTCACACCGCAACATCGATCGACAGTGCCAATCAAAAATTGATCGACGTTTCAAAGGAAGAATCGATCGACAGTAGTCCAGGCGATTGGGAGAATGACTTCTACAATCCCACAATGGCGATGCACACTGCTACCCTGCATACAGAGGAGTATGATGAGGATTATGAGAAGGAACGAGCTATAGAGTACAGAGCCATTCTTGCTGAGGAAGATAGACATCTCCACCATTCCTCTTGGAAAAGGAATGCGATGTCGATCGACAAGACCGTTCCAACAGCGATCGACACTCGTCTTCATCAGACAAGCTGCAAACGATCATCGACCGACATTGCCTACTACCCATCGATCAACACAGGAGTCGACAGTGCACGAGAAGGAGATTACTCAATTGGAAGTTGGGCAAATGATCACTATCACGAAAGATTTGCAGTAGAGACATCAATATCTCAACCACGCGCAAACGAGCTTCATGAGTGTTTCACTACTGAGAAACTTCTAAACATCCGAGAACGTGATGAAGTAGATCAGCATCGAGCAGAAGCTTGTGGGGAAGGAATACGTTTCAGCCGCTCTTTCACAAGAGATACTCGAGCATCGATCGACATTGACGTCCCATCATCGATCGACAGACGCCCAGAGTTTGGAAAAAGAGCTTATGACCATGATGGCACTAGAAGATTCCACTGAGAGGAGACGAAATAATATGGAGTCTACAGAGATGATTATGGACATGCCAGAGATGTAGATTGACACATCATCATAGTATCCGAGGATGATATCAGAAGTCTTCTAGAAAGAGGCTCAATGGATAAGCACAACTACCTATGTCTTCTTGAGCATGCTAGGTCATTCACACAGACCAAGCAAGTACCAGAGATCTACACATAAGATGAGATCAAGGAGATGTTTTATGGAGTCTGTGGAACCCAAGAAAAGAATGAATGTGACTTCCAGATGAAGCTTGTTGGAGTCTACTACCCACTGAATGATAGCATCAGTTGGTTGACTACATGCATGGAGGAGATGAAGCAAGACATAGCCAGAATCCAAATACAGCGTGCGGCCGAAGCAATTGCACCAGCATCGATCAACAAAAAGCTCGCAACATCAATCGACGACGAACTCACACATTCAAATCCGATGAAGTCTCAACCAAATTCCTACACCAGAACATAGATTAATCAGTTAGTAGAAGAGATCTACATAAATCTGGGAACAATAGAAGAGAGGCTTGATAGGAGATGTGATGACATCTATTTCCCAATGGACCTCACCATCAGATTTTTGACTTCTCAGATAGAAGCAATACAGAGGGAGATGGTAGAGATTCAGAGATACATTGCTCGTCGACCAGAGGCATCAACATCGATCGACAGACGCAACAACATTTGACCGACAGCCGTAGACGAACATCGATCGACGGAGCTACAACCCGAGGGAGGCTAGTACCAAAGATAAAATCAGACATGTCTGGTACAAACAACCATGGAGAGGACATCTCAGATGATGCATACGCCACACTCATAAGGAATCACTTCCAACTTGAGAGAGAAAGATTGCAGAAGATAGAGAATGCAACTGCAACAATGAAGGACAAATGGCGCAGAGGAGATGAAGCAATACGAGACTTCACTGGTACATGGTTCAGCAAGCGCAAAGAAGAGATGAAGACTTGTTTTCCAGCAAGTCTCAGCTTTCCACATTACTAGCCAAATCACCTCCAAAGTCAAGCTAAATGACTATAACAAAGCGCTGAGTGGGAGACAACCCACTATTAGGTAATATCTAATTGGTTTTTATTAGTTTAGGACTTATGTTAGTTTTTAAATTATTGCAGGTCATAAAAAGAAAAACAAAATAAAAAGATCCGAGTAGACGATTGCCATGAGTATCGACCGACGAATCACTGCCGACATCGATCGACAGAGAATCACCTGCCGCGACCGATGACAACACTATTACATCGATCGACATCTAATCATGTCTGGTAAATCGTTCTAACTTGTTACATTGAGTCCTTATGCTTTAGTTATTCACATCACTCCGACTGAATTTACACTAGGGACTGTGAAGCTTAAGTCTGGGGGGGGGGGGGGGTTTA
>NC_027752.1:25718405-25718969 GCF_000695525.1 Brassica oleracea var. oleracea
CTGATATTAGTTTATTTATGAGTCTTATTAAAATGTTTTCAAAAAAAATTTGTTTGAGTCAAGAAGGGGATAATGAACTTGTTGACTTTTGCTTATTATCTAACCACACCATTCTAGATTTACTAGTTGTAGACATCACTAAAGATACCAAAGTGGATCAACCTGTCAACTATGTTACACTTGCTGAGAATGTTTGAAGGAACCAAAGCTGACCTCCAACCTAATTGAGCTCAACTCTGCTTGTCTTGGGGCTTGGTATACATGTGATCGGATTCTTCAAACAAGTCTGGAAGGTAAAGCCTTGTGTAAAAATATCACCCTCTCTCTCTTAATTTGGAATTCAGGATTTTATATTATAAAAAAAAAATTACATATATAGTATAGTTAAAAATAAAAAAAACTTAGGAAAGAATTCAAACAAGACTTGGTGGCTACAATCATTAAGGCTTGATTCATAAGAATTCTATAGGTAAAGGATTAGAACATGACTTGGTGGCTACAACCATTAAGCCTTGATTCACAAATAATCCTAGGATATAGGTCAAAAAGAAGTGAACATGATTT
>NC_027752.1:25719086-25729121 GCF_000695525.1 Brassica oleracea var. oleracea
TTTACCTGCAGGTCCAGATACTTGTTTGAGCATCCTTGCATCTTGTGCTCGATACCCCCAAGGTAAAGCCTATACTTTTATTTTATGCAAGAGTTGAGGTTGGTAGAGGGGATTGTCAGACATGATTTGCTAAGTTGTTGACTATATGAACATAGTTGCTAGACTATGATATGGTATAGTGTTCTTCTGAGATTATGATTTTCTAAGGTGTTGATTCTAAGTTTTAAATCTGTGAGTCCCTGCTATTTTCAAACCTCTTTCAGAGATACTACATGTGTGTTTTGCTTGAGGACAAGCAAAAGGGTAAGTCTGGGGGAGTTGATAGTATATTTATAGGATCATGAGTGATTTGGAAGAAAGTGATGATTTTGAAGTATTTTGGAGATAGTGATGATTTAGTGGCTAAAACCATTAAAGCTTGATTCATGGAAGTCTGTCCAATCTTAGTCAATGATCTTGCAATATAAGCAGACTTTGACTAAGAGAGAAATTAGTAGAGAGAGAGGATAGGAACTATTGTTTGCCTGCAGGTCCAGATACTTGTTTGAGCATCCTTGCATCTTGTGATCGATGGCCCCAAGGTAAAGCCTATACTTTTATTTTATGCAAGAGTTGAGGTTGGTAGAGGGGATTGTCAGACATGATTTGCTAAGTTGTTGACTATATGAACATAGTTGCTAGACTATGATATGGTATAGTGTTCTTCTGAGATTATGATTTTCTAAGGTGTTGATTCTAAGTTTTAAATCTGTGAGTCCCTGCTATTTTCAAACCTCTTTCAGAGATACTACATGTGTGTTTTGCTTGAGGACAAGCAAAAGGGTAAGTCTGGGGGAGTTGATAGTATATTTATAGGATCATGAGTGATTTGGAAGAAAGTGATGATTTTGAAGTATTTTGGAGATAGTGATGATTTAGTGGCTAAAACCATTAAAGCTTGATTCATGGAAGTCTGTCCAATCTTAGTCAATGATCTTGCAATATAAGCAGACTTTGACTAAGAGAGAAATTAGTAGAGAGAGAGGATAGGAACTATTGTTTGCCTGCAGGTCCAGATACTTGTTTGAGCATCCTTGCATCTTGTGATCGATGGCCCCAAGGTAAAGCCTACACTTTTATTTTATGCAAGAATTGAGGTTGGTAGAGGGGATTGTCAGACATGATTTGCTAAGTTGTTGACTATATGAACATGGTTGCTAGACTAGGATATGGTATAGTGTGCTTCTGAGATTAGGATTTTCTAAGGTGTTGATTCTAAGTTTTAAATCTGTGAGTCCCTGCTGTTTTCAAACCTCTTTTAGAGAGACTACCTGTGTGTTTTGCTTGAGGACAAGCAAAAGGGTAAGTCTGGGGGAGTTGATAGTATATTTATAGGATCATGAGTGATTTGGAAGAAAGTGATGATTTTGGAGTATTTTGGAGATATTTGGAGAAAACATCCGAGCTGACCATCGAGCACGACCATCGGTCGATATGAAAGAGGCATAATCGATCGATGTTTATATCGTAACATCGATCGACAGCGAAGCGCGCAGAAAGCCCGTTTGGTTCCAGCCGACTTAGAGCCCAAGTCTGCACCAATTTACGAGATTACCCCTAACGAGTTTTAACCTAATTATATAAGCTTTGCCAACATGTTAGAGACAAAGTGTGCTTTCTTGTTTTACTATTTTCACAGAAAATAGTTTTTCTAGGATTTTTAGTAGATTGGAGAGAAGATCCAAAGAGATTTTTGATTGAAACTCCATTGATGTCTATTTATTTATCTATGCAGTTTTTATGCATAATTGATGTTATAAATTGCTTAGCCATGTCTGAGTAGTTTTCTTTGTTAGATTTAGGGTTTAAATAGGTTATGAGGGATTAGCCCCAACTATAGATTGCTAAGTTGTGATATTCATCTTTAGGATTGTCATTAATGCATGTTTCTAGATTAGCTACCTAGAACTTGCTCTAGGGTTTAAATAGGTTAAAGCATGGCAAACGCGTCGATTGATATTCCAATTGAATAATCGGTCGACATTTCAACAAGTGTATCGATCGATATTCATATTGAATCATGGATCGACACTGGTCAATAGACAAACCTTGAAAGCGAGAGCCTAATGGCTTGTTTATAAGTGTTGACCTCTATAATATCATGCATACAACTTGTTAGGCATCTGTAGGATTATAATATTGATTACCTGAATAAAAACCCTAAGTCTAGCTACTTTCATATAAGTACCAAAACCCCAATCAAATCAATCGAGCAACTGCCTTGGTCACAAACCTGCTTTTACATTTAAACATAATAACCTAGATTAATCAATTTAATTAGATTTAATAAGTTCCCTAGCTCCCTGTGAATTCGATCCCTAAGTACTATAACTGAACCTTTTATTTGAGAGAATAATTCACTCTTTAGGGTAATTTGAGTGAGATCAATACTCCTCAAGGGCAAGAACATGTAAACAATAAGGTTAGTCAATCTAGTTATTTAGAAGCAATGAACGGTTTTGAACGAAAGCAATGCGAGATTTAAGTTTCATGGACAACCTGGCCAAGAGTAGTTACATGGATCCGAACGTGGCTGGTTATTGTGGGAACGACCAGCATACTATTGGGATAAGTAATACTTTATTGGTGGCCGTTCAGAACATGTAAGTAATAGAAGATGTTCAATGGAGCCTAAAGAAGGCATTACATGACTAGTACCCGAACAGCCTTGTGAACGGATGGAGCAGCTAGGACTCGGCCTAGGTCATGGTAAAAAAAAATGATGTTAGATATTTTACAATGATGAGGGTTGAGGTTTATAATAAACACCCTTGTGAATGGTATGGGACGTTCATGAGAGTGTGACACTATGGGGACTCGTATGGGACGTTTTCCATATGTGTGATCCTAATCAGTATCTAATGGAGGTGGAAATATTTAGGTGATTGGGAATGTCATAAGGGATGTTATGGGTCGTTTGTTGTGGCATGGCCATGAACTAAAGTATTGTCCATGGGAGGAAAGGATTGTACGATTACAACAAGTTGTGGTGAATAAATCTAAGGTAGGCCATGCTTATGGTTGAGCGGCCTGGGGGACAAGACAAATCCGCTAAAGCTGAGTAGCTCAGGGATTGTATGATCCTACCAGGACTTGACAAAGATAAGGCACTACTCCATAGGATCCGTATGGATCATTTTGGGCTTGACTAGTATGGCAAGTGACCAACAGAATGGACCAGGTTCGGTAATGCAATCGAGTCCAGAGAAGGACAAGGGTTTGCTTACTTGAACGAGTCCGAATGGGATCAAGTCATGATTGACTATGATCAGGAAAAAACGACTTGATCTGAAGGGATCCTGATCACAGTCGGACCGAGTCCAGTAATGGACCAGGGTCGGATATAGATGACCGAGTCCGGTAATGGACCAGGATCTGGATAAGACGGCCACCAGTCCCGGCTCTTGGGCAGGGCAACATGGGCGGTTCCTCAGGGTCCATGAGTCCATAATTTCTTTTAGTGTTATTCTATAGGTCCTTTTTAATTAGTTCGATTATTAAAAAGACCCATAATTAACTAAATCTAATCTACTTACAAAAAGACAAAACAACAAATCTGTACGGTTATTATCATCAAGCCCGGTTTAATGAGGACGCAACCAGTACACCTGCTCCAGAGTCCACCTAAATATGATACTCCTCCGTTCGTTAATGATAGACTTTTTAGAAAAAAAAGTTTATTTCAGAAAGATGTATTTTTTGTGTTTTCTATGAAAAAAATTGTAAACTTCAAGAAAATTAATTGACTTTATTGAATTACTATTGGTTAAAAGTTATTGAAAATTGAAAATTACAGAAAACAATACATTTATTATGGTAGTTTAATTTGTTTCCTTAATATGTGTGAAAATACTAAAAAATATATCTTTGTGGAACTGAGGGAGTATGAATTACTCTTTCCGTTTCATAAAGTTACATATTCTAAAGAAAAAATTTTGTTTCAAAAAGATCTATTTTTTTTGCATTTTCAATGCATGTTTTATTAACTAATTGCAAATTTCAAAAAATTTAATTACACTTATTGGATTTCTATTGGATTAAAATTATGGGAAAAAATAATCACAAAATATTATACACATTTAATGTGTTTTATTGAAATATGTGAAAAATATAAAATATGTAACATTTTAACAATATGGCACAGTTTTTCTTTTGTATTTTTAATGTTGATTTTAGACAAAATTTAAAAGATATGATACTCAAAGTTTTTAAAACTTAAATTTCAAACCAAAATAATAAGTTTAGCTAATTGTTTTAAGAAAAAGTTTAACATTCTATTTAATAATTATATTAAATTAATTAATTAAAGGGTTCTTGAAATTTTTTTTGCCCAGGGCCCTTCAACAAGTTAAGCCGGCACTGTCGGCCACGTCCGGGAAGGGACTAGAGCTGCAGTACAACCAAGTCGGAGATTGACCTAGGGTTGGGTTAAAGATGATCAAGTCCAGTGTGGGATGAGGATCGTAGTACAACCAAGTCGGAGATTGACCTAGGGTTGGGATAAAAAAAATATGATGATCAAGTCCAGGATGAGACAAGGATCACATGACGACCAAGTTGGAGTTGGACCTATGGTCGGGCTTCAATGGTTGAGTCTCTGTGTGGACCAGGACCAGGATATGATCACGTCCGTGAATGGACCAGGATCAAATTATGACAAAGTCCGGTGATGGACAGAAGTCAAGCATGACGCGGTTTAGTCTAGAATGGACTAAGATCGCAATATGGCGAATCCAGGAAAGGTTGTGGGTGGATAAGGGGATGATCTAGTACAATGTGGCTGGAATCATGAACCCTAGTGTCCGTGAAGGACTTAAGAAATAGGGAACAATCTGTTACGACTCGTGGTAGGACGAGCAGCCTAAAGATTGGAACAAGTTCCTTAAGACTTGACTGCTACATCGAGTGGCTTGGAGATTAGAAAAAAAAAATCTACTAAGACTCAAGTACGCAGTATGTTCTTAAGAACTGAGAATGATCTAGTCGTTGACTATGATCAAAGAAAGAATAAAGTCTAAAGCAGGCAACATTCAAAAGAAAGACATAGACTTTGTGGACACTAGAGCCGCAACCTAGAGAGTTCGGCCAGTGACACAAGGTTTGTCTTTGAATATGATTACAAGTAACACTGGTATGTGTGCTTCATGGGCCTCGACTGTGGTTAGAGTAGCCAGTAAAGGTGCCATACGCAAAAACCATAATGGTCCACTTGAAAGGATTTTTGGTTAAGTCCCTATCAAGTGGGGGAGACTTGGGACATGTTGGGACATGTTGATCAGTGCAAAAGATCAAGAGCAGACGTTTAGGTTGAGAGAAACCAAACGATGCATCTCATGATTTAATAATGTCTATGTTGGTGGGAAAACATAGTCAGGTAACAAGTTCTAAACCACAACATAATTCGAGGACGAATTCATCCTAAGTGGGGGAGATTTGTAGCATCCGGGAACCTGGAAGGGACCGTCAGGATAGACTTGGGACAAGAGAACCAGCAAGCTGGTCAATAGGCTTAAGGTCAAGCTTACCAAGGTTGAACGGAAGGCTTAAATAGTCTGAGACTTGATAAAAGGACTAGGCCTTGCAAGGGAAACGTGGATGCCTTGATTCAGATGATAAGAAATGATTATGAACAAGGTATGATGAAGGGATGATCAGAAATGATCATTCGGGAAATGGACCAAGGGACTTATACAGATGCAATGTGACGTGGTGAGGAAGCTGGACGAGCTGGAGTAGCTAAACTACTAGCTGAACCATCTGAACACTCAGCTAAACCAGCTAAACCAGCTAAACACTAGCTACACACTCACTGATCAGCTCACACTAGCTGCACACTCACTTATCAGCTCACACTAGCTGAATTACTAGTTAAGCTAGCTGGGCGAGCTGGCGGTCAGCTCAACTTAGCTGACCAAGTTGGTTGCTACTGACCTTTCTGGGTGGTCTGACACTGTTGGTGGACACTGAGATAGGCCAGGGACGGACTGGTCAATGCCAGGCCCATGGGATGCAATCTGGACCATTGATTTAATCAATGGCCAGAATTGATACCGAAGGGATACAGTGGTGTTAGGGGATTTTTGTATAGGATCTTTATGAGTACCACGGAACGATGGATAAGCTGGTAGTATGTATGTGTTTGTAAGTATTTCGTGGGGATTTGAGGTTAATAATAGAGAAAAAGACTTGAGAAGATGTATTATTGAGTAAACAAGCCGGAACTACAATGATTAGTGTATAAACCCTAGTTCTAGCCGCCTAGCTCTAATCTCTAAGTCTTGAGAAGTCGATCCCTTGTTTTTGGGACTTAGGAGCCCTTATATAGTCGTCTTGAAGTCGGTTTGATTTTGGTTGAACTCTTCCATATTCGGAAATATGGAAGGTTCTCCTTATCGGATATCTTTCATTTCTTGGAAGGGAGGTCGGTCCCTGGGACTGGTCCCAGGGTTCCTTTTAGCGGGGACCTGGAGCGTTCCTTTATCACGGACCCGGGGGCCTTGGTCCTGCCCGGAGGATGGAGGATATGATACCGTGGTATTTTTCCCTAACAGTTTGCCCCTTATTGCTCGATTTCTTCATCGAACTCGGGGAATAACCTGTGCACTCAAGTCAATCGAGGTTGCTCATTCTCAGCAGGCTCCCCTTTAGGCAGGACTCTGCTCCATCGGTCTCGCTGTCCTGGGTTCCACTCAAGCCGGAGCTCATTCTGAACCCAGGTAAGGGTTGGTTCCTCCTTATTTTGCCGGAGCCTAATAGTAGCGTCTTGAATTTTCTGGAGATGATGAGGCTGGAGATAGTTCTCGTTGGAGAGAACCAAAGTCTTTGATATGTGATGGAATCCCTTGGGCCGGAAACTGGTGGCTTAATAGGCAATACGGAAAGTGCTCTCCGTCGTTTCTTCCCCTTTTTGGGAGATTTCTTCCTTTATTATCGGAGATCTGACCGATATCTTCTTCTTTTCGCAAAAAGGAAATAATTTGAATTTCAAATACCGCGGCCTGAGATTCGCTAAGGTACGCGACTTATTAGGGAAGATACCCAACGGGTTCTCCTTTGTTTCGCATATATTCTTCCATTCCTGCTTCTGTTTTCTTCACGCTTCTCGCTCATCAATACCCTTGATTCAGGTACACTCTTTCTTCCTTCTTATACTGGCTTTTGACTTAGTTCAATCGATCCTAGGCTTGTAGCTGTTTATCTTACTGTAGCCACGATCTATCAAATAGGATCTTCCCGAACCATGACTAAGCGTTCTGCTGCTTCTACTCCAACGATGGCCGACAGAGCTGGTTCGAGGAGAAGGGTGGACTCTCCTGTTTCTCGATCCGATAGCTACCCTGATCCAGGCGAGGGATCAGAGTACGATTTGATGGCTCCCTTACTGTTGGCGTATGCATATGCGTCTCCTTCACCAGTGGGACCTTCTTCGACAATGGTTGAGGAGGATCTGGTGGAATGGAGGCAAAAATACTCTCTTCCTCCATTGTCGACCTCCGTGTACCTACATCGGAGGAGCATGCTTCCAGCTATGTTTCGGGGGAGATCGCCATTTCCGAAGCTTTCTTTGATACCGGCTTTAGAGGGGTGATCCCCGTGCTCATAGCAAGCTTGTGCGGGTTTTTTGAGATTTCTCCCTCTCAATTGAAACCTCCATCTTGGAGACTTCTCGTGGCTATCCAGATTCTGGGCGACCTAGAGCACTTATCCTTTGGGATCAACGAGCTTTTGTTTTCTTATCATTTGGCCCCCCTTAATGGAGGAGAAGGTCGGTTTCACCTTCGTCCCCGTAGTGGCCTGCCCATTGTAGTGGAACTTCCGAAGAGTGATCGTAAGGGGTCCGCTTTTACAAAGAAATAGCAGGAGCGATACGTCTTTATGAGGCTCCCTAGGCATTCTTATCGATGGAATTTTGTAGGTAGGTGTCTGAAGTGGGCAAGGCTTTGTCGTTTTTTGGTCTCTTAACCTTTTGTTGTTTTCGCAGCTGGAACACACCCTGCTCTTCCGGAAGGGGAGAGTACCGTTCTTCGGGCGCGTCAACTTCCCCTTGATCGTCGCAGGTTATATTTTTGCTTAGCAATAGCGTGTTGCGCCGAAGTAGCCTTTGGTGTGAGCATCTCTTCATCGTCTTTTTGTGATTGTTCTCTTGTTCGATTTTCTGATGATTTCTTTATGCAGGAACTTGTCCGGAGACACTGTCAATGACCCATTTGCAGCTTACCAGGAAGCAGCTAAGGTGATCTCCGCGAAGAAAGGATCTGCGAGGAGAGGGTCTGCAAGTGGGACGACATCCGGGGATGATGTAGTGATTACCGGCAGCCGTCAGGTAGTGACAGTGAAGATGGAACCGCCCTCCTTGGCCCAGACTAAGAAGCCCAAAAGTGGAGGTATGGCGACCCGATCGTCGCAGCAGTCGGCCGAGGCTACGTGCTCCGTGGGGAGCCTTGCCAATTTGAATCTGCAGGTATTTCCTCAGGACGACAGCCATCGGAAGTAGTTCACACCCCTCAATGGGGGCTTCTCCGGGTATGTCGTTGTATGCTTTGCATTCTTCTTTTTGCTCCAGATTCTGATTGGAGCATATAATTTTCGTGCAGACTGTCTCTCAGCTATTCCATCTTGGTGAACGACTATCTAACGAGAATCCAGTGGCTAGTCAAGAGGAACTCGAGGATCTAAAATGTCAGGCTTCAGAGGAGAGAGCTCAGCAGCTAGCCCGGGAGATGGAGATCTGTGATCTGAAGGATAAGGTGAAGGATCTGGAGAGGACTGCCGAGGTATCTTCGGCTGATGCGCTGGCTGCTGGCAAGAGGAACTCAGAGTTGGAGGAATCTATGGGGACCCTCAAGCTTGAGATGGTGATGGCCGTAAACGGGGCAAGAGTCATTGCCCGGTGGGAGTTGATGAGGGAATGGTTTAAGGGACAAAGTAATCAGTGGGATCTGGCCAAGGCTTTGGAGCAATACAAGGCGATTACTCTGGAAGAAGCGAAAAAACAAGAATGCTCCACTCCTGATATTTGGTGTTTTATACATCTTGTATATATTCTTTTCAATTGGTTTTCAAGTCTTTATCGAGTCTTCCTAGTCATTTTCGAGTCATTACAGGTCTGGAGTTGCATTGGATGGGAGATGGACCAGCTGGAACAAAAGAGGCAGAAAACAACGCAATTTGGTGATTTTCACGCATAACAGTCTTGATGACTGTTCCGGATAGCGGAGCAACCCGAGTGACTGTTCTGGATAGAGCAGAACAACCCGAGTGACTGTTCCAGCGGCAGAGATTTTTAAGGAAACTACAACCCATTTCGGGATTTGCCCTAATCTCTCTATTTTCTCTCCCAGCCGCCTATGGCTTGGATATATCTTCTTTTTCTGTTTTTGTTTATTTTATACGCTAGTTTTTGGAGAAGAAACCAGGCCCTAGAATTCCATTGTTGCGATTTCATACTTTGTAAAAGGAGAAGACCATCTCTCTCGATTTAGAGAAGAACCCCCTGAACCCTATCACTTTATTTCAGTCATATTTCATGTTGCTTTATATCTCTGTCTCTGTGTTTTCTTTCTTCATGGCTGAGTAGTCAGCTTGCTTAGTCTAGGGTGTTAGGGTGTTAGATCCGTGAGCTTGACATAAATAAGTTATAAATCGACTGTCTTCATTCATTGTTGTTCTTAAGGCTTAAATCAAGTTAACCACTTAGTGCCTGATTCTAGGTTTAATCTATTCATCAAAAGTGTTATAGGTTGCTAGACATAACTTGAATGAGCATCATATCCCTAACCAGCGAAAGTAGATGTTAGGGTGTTTTGTGAACAGATCGGACTTGATCTTAATGTTTGTCATCGCATCTCAGTCCAAACGACAGTTTAGGTACTGAGATCGATTAACAAAAGGTGAAGCACCACGACAGTAGGCTGATCTATCTTGAGTGATCCGAGTTCTAGACTTGCTATTAATTGAACTTGAATAATTGTTTGGCTCACACTTGCTTAACACCCG
>NC_027752.1:25729221-25729731 GCF_000695525.1 Brassica oleracea var. oleracea
TGATGGAAAAGCTGCACGGTGGTTGAATTCTCTCCCTACCGGCTCTCTCACTTCATGGAAACAGGTCCGATCAGCGTTCCTCAGCCATTTCTACTCTAAAGCGAGAATAACTGCATTGAGGAACAAGATCACCTCCTTCAGACAGCTCACTGATGAGCCTTTCTGCGACGGATGGGAGCGCTTCAATGACTATCGCAGAGAATGTCCTCACCATGGATTTGATGATGATTACCTCCTGGACATTTTCTATGATGGAGTGGACTGGAAATACCAAGGTGCTCTAAATCCTGCGAGCAATGGAGACTTCATGACTCAAACCACTGATGGAGCGTTTAAGCTGATTGAGAACATGTCTGCTAGCTCAGCTAATAAGAAAGAGGAGAGTGATTTCTCCATGAAAGGGAACAGTTCCGACACCCAGAAAATAGATGAGCTGACTGCCAAGGTTGATCAGCTACTGAAAAACAATCAATTGCACGTCTTCAGCATGGAGCAAGCTACGGCCGGGCA